>NC_091323.1:6369336-6431836 GCF_038502225.1 Cherax quadricarinatus | reverse complement strand
AGATTCCTTGTAAAATTTGCGATGAAGTTTATTACGGTCAAACTGGTAAAAGTCTCGAACTTAGATTAAAACAACATAAATATAGCATTAGAACTGGACAAGATTCCAATGCTCTATTTATTCATGTGAGAGATTTTAACCATCCAATTGATTTTCAAAAAGTTGAGAAAGTAGTATCAAGCAAGTCCATGGTCGACAGGAATATAATTGAATCTTGTTTCATAAAAAGCAGTTTTGACAATAATATGAATATTTCCTTTGGTTTATATAAATTAGATCCATTTATAATTAATAGAATTTGGGAAGAATTTAATAATACACTGGACAAATAATTTTTAAATTTTCTTGGGTAGAATAGTTCGTGGGTGAGTTGTGCAAAGGACCTATCCAAGTTGGGTCGGCACGCGTCAGGTGTTTAACCGTTGTGGGATCTGATAGTGAGGTGCTGGCCAAACCCCTTATATAGCTTCCTTGGATGCTTTACTTTCATAGTTCCTTGATAATGTGAGTAGTCACGAAAGCGCTTGGAATTTCTCTATTCTTTCAGAGTGGTTGTTTTGCATATATATATATATATATATATATATATATATATATATATATATATATATATATATATAAATAAAGACTCATCAGGGTAACTAGGGATCCCAGGGCAGCTAGTTTTCTGTTCCAGCGGCTCAGTGCGGCTGTTCAAAGGGGCGATGCCTATTGTATTTTGGGCACACGCCCCAGCTCTGAGGAGCTGGATGAGATTTTCGCCTTATAATCGGTGACACACACGTAACAACATGTACCTTATATGCCACCTTTATATCAACAATGTATCTCTTAAATCTTTGTACCATATTATGTAATAAAATATTCATATTGATAAAAAAATAAAAAATATGAAAAGATGGGGTGGTAGGGGAAGTGTAATATTTAAACGGCTTCAGGAAGAAATCCAAATATTCTTCTCCAAGTCTTTTTATCCACTTCTCCGAGGCTGTGGGTCTCACAATTTACACCAGAGGTGGACCCCATCCTATATATATATATATATATATATATATATATATATATATATATATATATATATATATATATATATATATATATATATATATATATATATATGAATAACGATGCCACTAGCCAAGGACTCGATCCCTCCTCGTGGTGAGCGAAAACTACATGACGCTCAAACCCACAGAACCACGAAATCCTACAAGAATCAAGCACCCAGCAAAGCTAGGTGTTTTACCTTGATCTGAGGACATACGGTGGTGTGGGTGCCTCTGAGCAAATTTCATTCTACTCCCTGTTTGGTGTACTAGTCTCCACAAGCACTATATATATTATTGTAACTACGACCAAGTGGAATTTAATCAATAGCTATGGACTCGAACCCATGTTTTTCTGGCCTGCCTCATGGTGAGCAAAAATCAAGTGATGCTCTAACCCACAGGACCACCAAATCCTACAAGAAACAAGCACTCAGCAGAGCTTAGTGTTTTACCTTGATCCAAATACATAAACAGCTCCAGGGAGGACCTTGAGTTTTCCCTGAAGCAAGTTTAGTCTTTTCTCTGAGGATGAGGGTCCCCAGCTCAGTTTCAGAGGTGGTACCTCCCTATATATATATATATATATATATATATATATATATATATATATATATATATATATATATATATATATATATATATATATATATATATATATATATATATATTTTTATTATTTTATTATTATCACACCGGCCGATTCCCACCAAGGCAGGGTGGCCCGAAAAAGAAAAACTTTCACCATCATTCACTCCATCACTGTCTTGCCAGAAGGGTGCTTTACACTACAGTTATATATATTAATATATATATATATATATATATATATATATATATATATATATATTTTTTTTTTATTATTATTATCACACCGGCCGATTCCCACCAAGGCAGGGTGGCCCGAAAAAGAAAAACTTTCACCATCATTCACTCCATCACTGTCTTGCCAGAAGGGTGCTTTACACTACAGTTTTTAAACTGCAACATTAACACCCCTCCTTCAGAGTGCAGGCACTGTACTTCCCATCTCCAGGACTCAAGTCCGGCCTGCCGGTTTCCCTGAATCCCTTCATAAATGTTACTTTGCTCACACTCCAACAGCACGTCAAGTATTAAAAACCATTTGTCTCCATTCACTCCTATCAAACACGCTCACGCATGCCTGCTGGAAGTCCAAGCCCCTCGCACACAAAACCTCCTTTACCCCCTCCCTCCAACCCTTCCTAGGCCGACCCCTACCCCGCCTTCCTTCCACTACAGACTGATACACTCTTGAAGTCATTCTGTTTCGCTCCATTCTCTCTACATGTCCGAACCACCTCAACAACCCTTCCTCAGCCCTCTGGACAACAGTTTTGGTAATCCCGCACCTCCTCCTAACTTCCAAACTACGAATTCTCTGCATTATATTCACACCACACATTGCCCTCAGACATGACATCTCCACTGCCTCCAGCCTTCTCCTCGCTGCAACATTCATCACCCACGCTTCACACCCATATAAGAGCGTTGGTAAAACTATACTCTCATACATTCCCCTCTTTGCCTCCAAGGACAAAGTTCTTTGTCTCCACAGACTCCTAAGTGCACCACTCACTCTTTTTCCCTCATCAATTCTATGATTCACCTCATCTTTCATAGACCCATCCGCTGACACGTCCACTCCCAAATATCTGAATACGTTCACCTCCTCCATACTCTCTCCCTCCAATCTGATATTCAATCTTTCATCACCTAATCTTTTTGTTATCCTCATAACCTTACTCTTTCCTGTATTCACCTTTAATTTTCTTCTTTTGCACACCCTACCAAATTCATCCACCAATCTCTGCAACTTCTCTTCAGAATCTCCCAAGAGCACAGTGTCATCAGCAAAGAGCAGCTGTGACAACTCCCACTTTGTGTGTGATTCTTTATCTTTTAACTCCACGCCTCTTGCCAAGACCCTCGCATTTACTTCTCTTACAACCCCATCTATAAATATATTAAACAACCACGGTGACATCACACATCCTTGTCTAAGGCCTACTTTTACTGGGAAAAAATTTCCCTCTTTCCTACATACTCTAACTTGAGCCTCACTATCCTCGTAAAAACTCTTCACTGCTTTCAGTAACCTACCTCCTACACCATACACTTGCAACATCTGCCACATTGCCCCCCTATCCACCCTGTCATACGCCTTTTCCAAATCCATAAATGCCACAAAGACCTCTTTAGCCTTATCTAAATACTGTTCACTTATATGTTTCACTGTAAACACCTGGTCCACACACCCCCTACCTTTCCTAAAGCCTCCTTGTTCATCTGCTATCCTATTCTCCGTCTTACTCTTAATTCTTTCAATTATAACTCTACCATACACTTTACCAGGTACACTCAACAGACTTATCCCCCTATAATTTTTGCACTCTCTTTTATCCCCTTTGCCTTTATACAAAGGAACTATGCATGCTCTCTGCCAATCCCTAGGTACCTTACCCTCTTCCATACATTTATTAAATAATTGCACCAACCACTCCAAAACTATATCCCCACCTGCTTTTAACATTTCTATCTTTATCCCATCAATCCCGGCTGCCTTACCCCCTTTCATTTTACCTACTGCCTCACGAACTTCCCCCACACTCACAACTGGCTCTTCCTCACTCCTACAAGATGTTATTCCTCCTTGCCCTATACACGAAATCACAGCTTCCCTATCTTCATCAACATTTAACAATTCCTCAAAATATTCCTTCCATCTTCCCAATACCTCTAACTCTCCATTTAATAACTCTCCTCTCCTATTTTTAACTGACAAATCCATTTGTTCTCTAGGCTTTCTTAACTTGTTTATCTCACTCCAAAACTTTTTCTTATTTTCAACAAAATTTGTTGATAACATCTCACCCACTCTCTCATTTGCTCTCTTTTTACATTGCTTCACCACTCTCTTAACTTCTCTCTTTTTCTCCATATACTCTTCCCTCCTTGCATCACTTCTACTTTGTAAAAACTTCTCATATGCTAACTTTTTCTCCCTTACTACTCTCTTTACATCATCATTCCACCAATCGCTCCTCTTCCCTCCTGCACCCACTTTCCTGTAACCACAAACTTCTGCTGAACACTCTAACACTACATTTTTAAACCTACCCCATACCTCTTCGACCCCATTGCCTATGCTCTCATTAGCCCATCTATCCTCCAATAGCTGTTTATATCTTACCCTAACTGCCTCCTCTTTTAGTTTATAAACCTTCACCTCTCTCTTCCCTGATGCTTCTATTCTCCTTGTATCCCATCTACCTTTTACTCTCAGTGTAGCTACAACTAGAAAGTGATCTGATATATCTGTGGCCTCTCTATAAACATGTACATCCTGAAGTCTACTCAACAGTCTTTTATCTACCAATACATAATCCAACAAACTACTGTCATTTCGCCCTACATCATATCGTGTATACTTATTTATCCTCTTTTTCTTAAAATATGTATTACCTATAACTAAACCCCTTTCTATACAAAGTTCAATCAAAGGGCTCCCATTATCATTTACACCTGGCACCCCAAACTTACCTACCACACCCTCTCTAAAAGTTTCTCCTACTTTAGCATTCAAGTCCCCTACCACAATTACTCTCTCACTTGGTTCAAAGGCTCCTATACATTCACTTAACATCTCCCAAAATCTCTCTCTCTCCTCTGCATTCCTCTCTTCTCCAGGTGCATACACGCTTATTATGACCCACTTCTCACATCCAACCTTTACTTTAATCCACATAATTCTTGAATTTACACATTCATATTCTCTTTTCTCCTTCCATAACTGATCATTTAACATTACTGCTACCCCTTCCTTTGCTCTAACTCTCTCAGATACTCCAGATTTAATCCCATTTATTTCCCCCCACTGAAACTCTCCTACCCCCTTCAGCTTTGTTTCGCTTAGGGCCAGGACATCCAACTTCTTTTCATTCATAACATCAGCAATCATCTGTTTCTTGTCATCCGCACTACATCCACGCACATTTAAGCAACCCAGTTTTATAAAGTTTTTCTTCTTCTCTTTTTTAGTAATTGTATACAGGAGAAGGGGTTACTAGCCCATTGCTCCCGGCATTTTAGTCGCCTCATACGACACGCATGGCTTACGGAGGAAAGATTCTTTTCCACTTCCCCATGGACAATAGAAGAAATAAAAAAGAACAAGAGCTATTTAGAAAAAGGAGAAAAACCTAGATGTATGTATATATATATATGCATGTGCGTGTCTGTGAAGTGTGACCAAAGTGTAAGTAGGAGTAGCAAGATATCCCTGTTATCTTAGCGTGTTTATGAGACAGAAAAAGAAACCAGCAATCCTACCATCATGCAAAACAATTACAGGTTTTTGTTTCACAGTCATCTGGCAGGACGGTAGTACTTCCCTGGGTGGTTGCTGTCTACCAACCTACTACCTATATATATATATATATATATATATATATATATATATATGTCGTGCCGAATATGTAAAACTGGTCAATTAGCAAGAACTCATTTAAAATTAAATCCTTTCTAAAATTTTCTCTTATACGCTTAAAGATATATTTTTTCATTAATGTTAATTTAAAAATAATTTAATTTTGATCCAAAAGAAACTTGGAAAACTTACCTAACCTTATTATAAGAAGAACAATTTATTTTAGCCTAATCCAACTAAATATATTTTAGATTTGTTTACAGTAATTTAATACTAAACAAACACAGTGATATATATTTTTTTCGTTAGGTTCAGAATGATTTTGGCGAAATTATTGCATACACAAATTTTCGCTTGTCCTATATGGCAAGATGAGCGTTTCTATTTAAGCCAAGATCGCAAGTTCTGCCTATTCGGCACGACATTATATATATATATATATATATATATGTATGTATATATATATATATATATATATATATATATATATATATATATATATATATATATATATATATATGTATGTATGTATATAATATATATATATATATATATATATTTACACCCACTCATGTATTTACCTAACTTATTTTTGAAAGTACACAAGGTTTAGCTTCTATAACGGTACTCGGGAGTTTGTTCCACTCATCCACAACTCTGCTACCAAACCAGTGCTTGCCTATATCCATCCTGAATCTGAATTTTTCTATCTTAAAACTATTGCTGCGAGACCTGTCTTTGCTAGATATTTCTAGCATGCTATTTACATCCTTTATATATATGTGTGTGTGTGTGTGTGTGTGTGTGTGTGTGTGTGTGTGTACTCACCTAATTGTGGTTGCAGGGATTGAGACTCAGCTCCTGGACCCACCTCTTCACTGACTGCTACCGGGTCCTCCCTCTCCCTGCTCCATGAGCTCTATCATGCCTCGTCTTAAAACTATGTATGGTTCCTACCTGCACTACATCGCTTGCCAGATTATTCCACTTTCTAACAACTCTGTGGCTGAAGAAATACTTCCTGACATCTCTTTCACTCATCTGAGTCTTCATCTTCCAGTTGTGACCCTTTGTTTCTGTGTCCCAACTCTGGAACATCCTTCCTATGTCCACTTTGTCTATTCCACGAAGTATTTTGTATGTCGTTATCATGTCTCCCCTGACCCTCCTGTCCTCCAGTGTCGTCATACCGATTTCCCTTAACCTTTCTTCGTAGGATATTTCCGTTAGCTCTGGAACTAGCCTTGTTGCAAACATTTGCACTTTGTCTAATTTCTTGACATGATTGGCCATGTGTGAGTTCCAAACTGGTGCTGTGTACTCCAGTATGAGCCTGACGTACACAGTGTATAAAGTCTTGAACGATTCCTTATTGAGGTACCGGAACGCTATTCTCAGGTTTGCCAAGCCCCAATATGTCACAGCAGTTATCTGGTTAATATGTGCTTCTGGCGACGTACTCGATATTATACTCATTCCTAGATCTTTCTCCTTGAGTGAGGTTTGCAGTCCTTGGCCTCCTAGCCAATACTCTGTCTGCGGCCTTCTTTGCCCTTCTCCGAGCTTCATGACTTTGCATTTGTCGGGGTTAAATTCTAGAAGCCAGTTGCTGGACCATGAATCCAGCCTGTCCAGGTCTCTTTGTAGAACACTGGTCTGCATCTGATTTAATTCTCCTCATTAACTTCATATCATCTGCAAACAGGGACATTTCTGAGTCTATCCCTTCCGCCATGTCGTTCACATATACCAAGAATCGCACTGGTCCCAGGACTGACCCATGTGGGACCCCACTCGTCACAGGCGCCCACTGTGATACCTCATCACGGACCATTGACGTGCTGTTGCCTCCCTGTTAGGTATTCTCTGATCCATTGCAGTGCCCTTTCTGTTATATGTGCCTGATCCTTTAGCTTCTGCACTAATCTCTTGTGAGGAACTGTGTCGATGACCTTGCAGTCCAAGAAAATGCAATCATCCCACCCCTCCCTCTCATTTCTTACTTCCGTTACCTTGTCATAAAACTCTAGTAAGTTTGTGACACCGGATTTGCCTTCCATGAATCTGTGCTGGCTGTCGTTCATAATCTTGTTTCGTTCCAGGTGCTCCAACACTCTCCTCCTGATAATCTTCTCCATGACTTTGCATACTATACACGTCAGTGACACTGGTCTATAGTTTAGTGCTTCATTTCTGTCTCCTTTCTTAAAGATGGTGACTACATATGCCATCTTCCATACTTCGGGTAGTTGCTCAGTTTCAAGGGAAGTGTTGAAGATTTTGGTTAGTGGCACATGTAGTGTCTCTGCTCCTTCTCTAAAGGTCCACGGAGAGATGTCCGGTCCCAATGCCTTTGAGGTATCAAGGTCACTTAGCAGCTTCTTCACCTCCTCAGCTGTGTGTAATTCATCCAACACTTGTTGGTATATCCCTTGTTCGTGTACCCCACTGTTTTGTCTTCCCAGTGTCCCTTCAGCCTCCATGTAAATACTTCCTGAAATCTCATGTTGAGCTCCTCACATACCTCTTGGTCATTTCTTGTGAGCTCCCCACCATCTTTCTTCGTACTGCCGCTGTGCCTCTCCTTATCTGTACATACTCGTTTCTGGCTCATAGACTACTCTCTTTATTTTTCTGAGTCCTTTGCCTTCTGTACTTTTTCCAGTCTCTAGAGCACTTAGTTTTTGACTCCCTACACCTTTGGGTAAATCAAGGGCTCGTTCTGATCTTCCGATTATTTCTGTTACCCTTGGGAACAAATCTTTCCTCTGCCTCCTTGCATTTTGTTGTTATATAGTCCATCATTTCGTTTACTGACTTTCCTACCTACTCTTGTTCCCACTGAACCTCCTGCAGGAAGGTCCTCATACCTGTGTAGTCCCCCCTTTTATAGTTTGGCTTTTCCTTTTCTACTCCTGTTACCCTCTCCACTTGTAGCTCCACGAACTATTCAAAGCTCAGAACCACGTGGCCACTAGCTCCAAGGAACTTTTCATATGTGATGTCCTCAATGTCTGAGCTACTCAGAGTGAACACAAGGACCAGTTTTGCTGGTTCATTCTCCTCTCTCTCTCCCTCTCTCTGGTAGTGTCCCTGACATGTTGGTGCATGAGATTTGCTAGTACCACATCCATCATCTTGGCTCTCCATGTTTTAGGACCTCTATGTGGCTCCAGGTTTTCCAAATCAATATCCCTGTGGTTGAAGTCGCCCATACCTGGAGGTTACCTGGAAGTTATTCCGGGGATCAACGCCCCCGCAGCCTGGTCCATGACCAGGCCTCCCGATGGGTCAGGGCCTGATCAACTAGGCTGTTACTGCTGGCCGCACGCAGTCCAACGTACGAGCCACAGCCCGGCTGATCAGGCACTGACTTTAGGTATCTGTCCAGCTCTCTCTTGAAGGCAGCCAGGGGCTTATTGGCAATTCCCCTAATGCTTGATGGGAGGCTGTTGAACAGTTTTGGGCCCCGGACACTTATGGTGTTTTCCCTTTGTGTACCAATGGCGCCCCTACTTTTTATTGGGGGCATTTTGCATCGCCTGCCCAGTCTTTTACTTTCGTAGGGAGTGATTTCTGTGTGCAAATTTGGGACCATTTCTTCCAAGATTTTCCAAGTGTAGATTATGATATATCTCTCCCTCCTGCGTTCCAACGAGTACAAGTCAAGTGCTTCCAAGCGTTCCCAGTAGTTAAGGTGCTTGACAGAACTTATACGTGCAGTAAAGGATCTCTGTACACTCTCTAGATCTGCGATTTCACCTGCTTTGAATGGAGATGTTAATGTACAGCAGTATTCCAGCCTAGAGAGAACAAGTGATTTGAAAAGGATCATCATTGGCTTGGCATCTCTCGTTTTGAAAGTTCTCATTATCCATCCTATCATTTTCTTTGCACGTGCGATCGTGGCACTGTTGTGATCCTTGAAAGTGAGATCCTCAGGCATTACTACTCCCAGGTCCCTTACATTATTTTTGTGCTCTATTGTATGGCCGGAGTCAGTAGTATACTCTGTTCTAGTTATTATCTCCTCCAGTTTTCAATAACGGAGTAGTTGGAATTTGTCCTCATTGAACATCATATTGTTTACCGTTGCCCACTGGAAAACTTTGTTTATATCTTCTTGGAGGTTAACCGCGTCCTCAGCAGATGACAGCCTCATGCAGATCCTAGTATCATCCGCAAAGGATGATGCGGTGCTGTGGTGTATATCTCTGTCTATGTCTGATATGAGGATAAGGAATAAGATGGGGGCGAGTACTGTGCCTTGTGAAACAGAGCTCTTCACTATGACAGCCTCCGATTTAACTCTGTTGACCACTACTCTTTGTGTTCGATTTGTTAGGAAGTTGAAGATCCATCTCCCCACTTTCCCAGTTATTCCTTTAGCACGTATTTTATGGGCTACTACACCATGATCGCATTTGTCAAATGCTTTTGCAAAGTCTGTGTATATTACATCTGCATTTTGATTTTCTTCCAGTGCATCCAAGGCCATGTCATAGTGATCCAGTAGTTGTGAGAGGCAGGAGCGACCTGCCCTGAACCCATGTTGCCCTGGATTGTGCAGATTTTGGGAATCCAGGTGATTTGCAATCCTGCTTCTTAGCACTCTTTCAAAGATTTTTATGATGTGGGACGTCAGAGATATTGGTCTACAGTTCTTAGCTAATGCTTTGCTGCCACCTTTATGGAGTGGCGCTCTACTCGAGTGAGCCCTTCTTGCCACATCAGCCATTGTGTCCACCATTAATCTGTTGCACTCACCATATTCCTCTCTTGGCCTCCAGCAGTTCTGTGGTGAGTTACACATCACTGCAAGGACTACCTTATGTTCTCCTGACTGAACTGTACCTACTATGTAGTCCCTTTCTCCAGTATCGTCAATTCCTTCCATTTCTTGATAACCCCACTGGTTTTTAATTAGCAATGCAACCCCTCCTCTTCCTCTGCTCCTTCTCTCCTTCCTCAGGATCTGATATCTGGGTGGAAAGATTGCATCTGTTATTGTCCCATTGAGTTTTGTTTCTGTGACAGCTATGATGTCTGGGGTCATCTCCTTGATTCTTTCATGCCACTTCTCACTTTTTTTCATTATTCCATATGTGTTCGTGTGCCAAACCTTCAACTTCTTTTCTATAACTGTGGTCTAGGGAGAAAGGTGGGTCAGGGGAAGCAGGTGCCCTGGTGGGGTCATATAGGAGGTTGCTGTGGGGGTGGGGTTTGTGGTGTGGGGGGTGGGGGCAGAGGGCCTATGGGGGGTTCAGTAGGGGTGGGGGTTGTGGTGAGGGGGATAGGGGGAGAGGGTCTATGGGGGGTTAGAGTGGGGATGGGGGTTGTAGTGAGGGGGATGGGGATAGAGGGTACAGTGTGTGGGTTACTGTTAGGGTGGGTTTTGTGGTTAGCAGGGATGAGGGAGAGGGTACATTAGGTTACTGTGGGTTTCTTTGGGGGTGGGGTTTGAGTTGAGGGTGATCTGTGGGTTACTGTGGATTTCTGTGGGGGTGGGGTTTGTGCTGAGGGGGATGTGGGGCAGAAGGTACAGTGAGTGGGTTTTGGGTTGGGTTGTTTGATTGCTTTGGGATTGCCATGGTTGGGTTCTCTCTGTGGGTGGTACTGGAGGGGGTTGTGTTTGTTCTTCCACCTGGGCCTGATTTCTCCTGCTCCCCACCTTCCTTGTCTCCCATTCCTCCTTGCAACATTACACCCTCTCTTTCAGTAACATCATTCTTCTTGTGTTCTGTCTCAGTCAAATACTCTGTAACTCCAGTTTGTCTCTTAGGTGCACTTTCTCCTGCAGGATCCAGTTTCAAGCTGCCTCTGCCTTCAAAATTACTTTGACTGGATGCTTTTTTCAGCTTGCAAACCACCCAATTCTCCGAAAATTTGTCAGTTGGGTCATGTCGTCCGATCCTATTGCTTTCATTATGCTTTCAATTGTTTTTCTTCCTCCTGTTTTCTTGCCTCATAAGTTTCCCCATCTACTTCTTGGAGCTCATAGACAAAAACTGCCCTCTCCATTTCGTCCTCCCACTGTACTCCCTTGAGCATCCTCTGATATGAATTAGTTCCTGCCATTGATGCGTTGTTTCCTTCTATCTCTTCCCTATCCAGTCTCCCTGTGCTTATCTGTTCCTAGATACAGCAGTTGTCTGTTAGAGCCCCTGTGTATAGCCCAGCCCCTTCATTACCTTTGGTCCCCTCATTAGTTCCTGCTGTTCTCCCTGCCTTTTCCCAGGCCCCCCTTGGGTCTGATAGTCATCACATACAGTATATCTCCTTTGTTCCCTACTGTCCCTTCATCATTGACTGATGTAGCAGTTCTTGCTGTCACGGCTGTACTGTCCTTTGGTTCTTTAGGCTGTTTCAGACTTTTTAGTTCTTCTACTAAGCTCTGTTTCTTAGCTTCAGCTGCTGTGATTTGTAATTCCCATTTCCTGCTCTTCTCAGCTATTTTCTCTTCCATTTTCTTGCCGAGCTCTTCCAGCCTCTTCCGCCACTCCTCCTCTCTTCCCGTGAGCTCTGCCTCTCAGTCTCCTCTCACAGGACCACCCCTCGCTTCATCCACCAGTCCTCTGATTCTCCGTCCTGTTTTTTGGTGTCCCATGTTTTTTTTTTTCCACAGTAGGAAGAGCTTATGCCAAGAGTGCATGTGTGGAGGGGGGTGTTTGTTGTGGGGAGGCAGGGGGTGTTTGTTGTGGGAAGGTAGAGGGGAGGAGGCAGGGAGGGGAAGAGGATAGTGAGTGGGATGGGGGACAACAGCAGAGGGAAGAGAGATGGGGGGAAGGCTAGGGGGATAGGGTGAAAAGCAATGAGGGGGAGGGGGGTAGAAGGGGTAGAGAGGATGAGAAGGAAGATGAAGAGAGAAAGTGGGATAGGAGAGAAAGAGAGATAGAGAGAGTGTAAGGGAGTGTGTGAGTGAGAGAGTGTGGGTGGGAAGGTGTGGGGTAGTGTTGATTAGAGTGTGAGTGAGAAAGGGTGACTGAGAGAGTGTGAGTGAGAGAGTGTAAGTGTAAGAGAATGTGAGTGAGAGGGGATGAGAGAGAGAGAGAGAGAGAGAGAGAGAGGGAGTGTGAGAGTGTGTGTGTATTAGAGTGGTTGAGAGTGTGTGAGAGTGTATTAGAGTGGTTGAGAGTGTGTGAGAATGTGTAAGTTGGGTAGGGTCAGCCTTTAGAGTGCTTGTAGGCCTGGGAGGTGAGGGGAGAGGGAGGAGGAGGAGGAGGAGGAGCAGGAGGAGGGAGGGATAGTGGAATAAGAGAGAGGGAGATGGAGAAAGTGGAATAGGAGAGAGGGAGAGAGAGATAGAAGAGATAAAAGGAGAGAGAGGGAGAGAGGGAGAGAGGGAGAGAGGGAGTGTGTGTAAGTGTGAGTGAAAGAGTGTGGGTGTGAGTGTGGGTGAGAGAGTGGTATAGGAGAGAAAGAGATAGTGTGTGTGAGTGAGTGTGGGTAGGAAGATGTGGGGTAGTGTTGACGAGAGTGAGGAAGTGTACTCACCTATTTGTACTCACCTATTTGTGGTTGCAGGGGTCGAGTCTTAGCTCCTGGCCCCGCCTCTTCACCGGTTGCTACTGGGTCCTCTCTCTCCCCGCTCCATGAGCTTTATCAAACCTCGTCTTAAAACTGTGTATGGTTCCTGCCTCCACTACGTCATTTTCTAGGCTATTCCACTGCCTTACAACTCTATGACTGAAGAAATACTTCCTGATATCTCTCTGACTCATTTGTGTCTTCAACTTCCAATTGTGGCCTCTTGTTTCTGTGTCCCCTCCCTGGAACATCCTGTCTTTGTCCACCTTGTCTATTCCACGCAGTATTTTATATGTCGTTATCATGTCTCCCCTGACCCTCCTGTCCTCCAGTGTGGTCAGGCCGATTTCCCTTAATCTTTCTTCATAGGACATTCCCCTTAGCTCTGGAACTAACCTTGTCGCAAACCTTTGTACTTTCTCTAGTTTCTTGACGTGCTTTATCAAGTGCGGGTTCCAAACAGGTGCTGCATACTCCAGTATGGGCCTGACATACACGGTGTACAGTGTCTTGAACGATTCCTTACTAAGGTATCGGAATGCTGTTCTCAGGTTTGCCAGGCGCCCATATGCTGCAGCAGTTATCTGATTGATGTGTGCTTCCGGAGACATGTTCGGTGTTATACTCACCCCAAGATCTTTCTCCTTGAGTGAGGTTTGCAGTCTTTGGCCACCTAGCCTATACTCTGTCTGTGGTCTTCTGTGCCTTCCCCTATCTTCATGACTTTGCATTTGGCAGGATTAAATTCGAGAAGCCATTTGCTGGACCAGGTGTCCAGTCTGTCCAGGTCTCTTTGAAGTCCTGCCTGGTCCTCATCAGATTTAATTCTCCTCATTAACTTCACATCATCTGCAAACAGGAACACTTCTGAGTCTAACCATTCCATCATGTCGTTCACATATACCAAAAATAGCACTGGCCCTAGGACCGACCCCCGTGGGACCCCGCTCGTCACAGGTGCCCACTGTGATACATCATTACGTACCATGACTCGTTGTTGCCTCCCTGTCAGGTATTCTCTGATCCATTGCAGTGCCCTTCCCGTTATATGCGCCTGATGCTCTAGCTTCTGCACTAATCTCTTGTGAGGAACTGTGTCAAAGGCCTTCTTGCAGTCCAAGAAGATGCAATCAACCCACCCCTCTCTCTCGTGTCTTACTTCTGTTATTTTATCATAAAACTCCAGAAGGTTTGTGACACAGGATTTGCCTTCCATGAATCCGTGCTGGTTGGCATTTATACTCTTGTTCCGTTCCAGGTGCTCCACCACTCTCCTCCTGATAATCTTCTCCATAATTTTGCATACTATACACGTCAATGACACAGGTCTATAGTTTAGTGCCTCTTTTCTGTCTCCTTTTTAAAAAATGGGAACTACATTTGCCATCTTCCATGCCTCAGGTAGTTGCCCAGTTTCTAGGGATGTGTTGAAGATTGTGGTAAGTGGCATGCACAGCATATCTGCTCCCTCTCTAAGGACCCACGGGGAGATGTCCGGTCCCATTGCCTTTGAGGTATCGATGTCCCTTAGCAGTTTCTTCACCTCCTCCTCATCTGTATGTATGTCGTCCAACACTTGTTGGTGTATTCCTTGCTGGTGTCCCCATCTGGTCTGTCCCCCCAGAGTCCTTCCTGTCTCTACTGTAAATACTTCCTTAAATCTCGTGTTGAGCTCCTCACATACCTCTTGATCGTTTCTTGTGAGTTCTCCACCTTCTTTCTCAGCCTTATCACCTGGTCCTTGACTGTTGTCTTCCTCCTAATGTGGCTATACAGCAGTTTCGGGTCAGATTTGTACCTACTATGTAGTCTCTTTCTCCAATCATGTCCATGCCTTCCATTTCCTCAAATCTCCATCGGTGTTTTATGAGCAGTGCAAGTAAGTGTGAGTGAGAGTGTGGGTATGGGTGAGTGTGAGTGGGTGTGAGAGTGTGAGTGAGAGAATGTAAGTTGAGAGTGTGAGGGAGTGTGAGAAAGTGTGAATGAGAGAGGGGAGGAGGTATAGGAGGAGGAGGAGGAGGAAGGGGGAGGGAGGGACAGTGGAATAGGAGAGAGGGAGAGAGAGAGAGAGAGAGAGAGAGAGAGAGAGGCAGAAGAGAAAAAAGGAGAGAGAGGGAGAGAATGAGTATATGTGAGTGAGTGTGAGTGAGTGTGGGTGTAGCGTGTGGGTGAAGAGTATGGATGAGACTGTGGGTGAGAGGGTGTTGGAGAGGGTATGTGAGAAGTATCCGTTAGGGTAGAGACTACAAGTGTTTGTGTGTGAGAATTTACGGCGCTCTTATGCTCACATGTGTGCACATGTACACATGTACGTGTGAGTGTGCATTACTATCCTGTCACTCGATCCGAGGAGCGAGGGGAGAGGGAGGAGGAGGAGGAAGAGGAGGAGGAAGGATAGGTCTCACTGTCAGGCTTTTGGGGCTATCCTAGGTTCTCCACATGCCTGCTGCTATGTACCATGCCTATACACCTACTCGTGTATACCTGGAGCTATACTTACTGAATAAACAATGTTAGTTGTCCGACCTTAGTGCCTGCACACACACTACAGTGCCTGCACACACACTACAGTGCCTGCACACACACTACAGTGCCTGCACACACACTACAGTGCCTGCACACACACTACAGTACCTGCACACACACTACAGTGCCTGCACACACACTACAATACCTGCACACACACTACAGTGCCTGCACACACACTACAGTACCTGCACACACACTACAGTGCCTGCACACACACTACAGTGCCTGCACACACACTACAGTGCCTGCACACACACTACAGTACCCGCACACACACTACAGTGCCTGCACACACACTACAGTGCCTGCACACACACTACAGTGCCTGCACACACACTACAGTGCCTGCACACACACTACAGTACCTGCACACACACTACAGTGCCTGCACACACACTACAGTGCCTGCACACACACTACAGTGCCTGCTCACACACTACAGTGCCTGCACACACACTACAGTGCCTGCTCACACACTACAGTACCTGCACACACACTACAGTGCCTGCACACACACTACAGTGCCTGCACACACACTACAGTGCCTGCACACACACTACAGTGCCTGCACACACACTACAGTGCCTGCACACACACTACAGTGCCTGCACACACACTACAGTGCCTGCACACACACTACAGTGCCTGCACACACACTACAGTACCTGCACACACACACTACAGTGCCTGCACACACACTACAGTGCCTGCACACACACTACAGTGCCTGCACACACACTACAGTGCCTGCACACACACTACAGTGCCTGCACACACACTACAGTGCCTGCACACACACTACAGTGCCTGCACACACACTACAGTGCCTGCACACACACTACAGTGCCTGCACACACACTACAGTGCCTGCACACACACTACAGTGCCTGCACACACACTACAGTGCCTGTGGTCTCCTCACTTAATTCCCTGTGTGTGCGTGTGTGTGTGTGTGTGTGTGTACTCACCTAATTGTGGTTGCAGGGGTTGAGAATCAGCTCCTGGCCCCGCCTCTTCACTGACCGCTACTAGGTCTCAAAACTATGTATGGTTCCTGCCTCCACTACGTCACTTGCTAGGCTATCCCACTTCCTGACGACTCTATGACTGAAGAAATATTTCCTAACGTCCCTGTGACTCATCTGAGTCTTCAGCTTCCAATTGTGACCCCTTGTTTCTGTGTCCCTTCTCTGGAACATCCTGTCTCTGTCCACCTTGTCTATTCCCCGCAGTATCTTGTATGTCGCTATCATGTCTCCCCTGACCCTTCTGTCCTCCAGTGTCGCCAGTCCGATTTCCCTCAACCTTCCATTGTAGAACATTCTCCTGACCTCTGGAACTAGCCTTGCTGCAAACCTTTGCACTTTCTCTAACTTCTTGACATGCTTGATCAAGGGTGGGTTCCAAACCGGTGCTGCATACTCCAATATGGGCCTGACGTACACGGTGTACAGTGTCTTGAACGATTCCTTACACTGTTCTCACGTTTGCCAGGCGTCCATATGCTGCAGCACTTATCTGGTTGATGAGTGCATCTGGAGATGTGCTCGGTGTAATACTCACCCCAAGATCTTTCTCCTTGAGCGAGGTTTGCAGTCTTAGGCAACCTAGCCTATACTCCGTCTGCGGTCTTCTTTGCCCTTCCCCGATCTTCTTGACTTTGCATTTGGCAGGGCTAAATTCGAGAAGCCAGTTGCTGGACCAGGTGTCCAGCCTGTCCAGGTCTCTTTGAAGTCCTGCCTGATCCTCATCTGATTTAATTCTCCTCATTAACTTCACATCCTCTGCAAACAGAGACACTTCTGAGTCTAGCCTTTCCATCATATACCAAAAATAGCACTGGTCCTAGGACCGACCCCTGTGAGAACCCACTCGTCACAGGTGCCCACTGTGATACCTCATCACGTACCATGACTCGCTGTTGCTTCCCTGTCAGGTATTCTCTGATCCATTGCAGTGCCCTTCCTGTTATACGTACCTGATACTCTAGCTTCTGCACTAATCTCATGTGAGGAACTGTGTCAAAGGCCTTGCAGACCAAGAAGATGCAATCAACCCACCCCTTTCTCTCGTGTCTTACTTCTGTAACTTTATCATAAAACTCCAGAAGGTTTGTGGCACAAACATTGCCTTCCATAAAACTGTGCTAGTTGGCGTTTATACCCTTGTTTCGTTCCATGTGCTCCACAACTCTTCTGATAATCTTCTCCATGACTTTGCACATGATACACGTCAGTGACACTGGTCTATAGTTTAGTGCCTCTTTTCTGTCTCCTTTTTTAAAAATGGGAACTACATTTGCCGTCTTCCATACCTCAGGTAGTTGCCCAGTTTCAAGGGATGTGTTGAAGATTGTGGGTAGTGGCACACACAGCATTTCTGCTCCGTCTCTAAGGACCTATGGGGAGGTGTTCTGTCCCATTGCCTTTGAGGTATCAATGTCCCTTAGCAGCTTCTTCACCTCCTCCTCAGTTGTATGTATATCATCCAACACTTGTTAGTATATTCATTGCTGGTGTACCCCTCTGTTCTGTCTTCCCAGAGCTCTTCCTGTCTCCACTGCAAATACTCCCTTAAATCTCATGTTGAGCTCCTCACATACCTCTTGATCATTTCTTGTGAGTTCCTCACCTTCTTTCCTCAGCCTGATGTGGCTATACAGCAGTTTCGGGTCAGACTTGACTTTCGATGCTATGTCGTTTTCGTACTGTCGCTGGACCTCCCTCCTTACCTATGCACACTCGTTTCTGGGTCTTCGACTAATCTCTTAATTTTCCTGGATCCTTTGCCTCCTGTACCTTTTCCATTCTCTGGTGCACTTAGTTTTTGCCTCCCTACACCTTCTGGTAAACCAAGGACTCGCTTTGGTCTTCCCATTATTTCTATTGCCCTTGGGAACAAACCTTTTCTCTGCCTCCCTGCATTTTGTTGTCACATATTCCATCATCTCATTTACTGACTTTCATACCAGTTCTCTGTCCCACTGAACCTCCTGCAGGAAGTTCCTCATAGCTGTGTAGTCCACCCTTTTATAGTTTTGCTTTTCCCATTCAAGCCCTGTTACCCTCTCCACTTGTAACTCTACTATTTATATTCAAAATTCAGAACCAGGTGATCACTGGCTCCAAGGGGCCTCTCGTATGTGATGCCCTCAGTGTCTGAACTGCTCAGGGTGAACACAAGGTACAGTCTTGCTGGTTCATCCTCCCCTCATGTTGATGCATGAGGTTTGCCAGTACCACATCCATCATCTTGGCTCTCTGTGTTTTGGGACCTCCATATGGCTCCACGTTTTCCCAATCGATCTCCTTGTGGTTGAAATCGCCCATAACCAGTAACTTTGCTCTGCTCAAGTGAGCTCTTCCTGGTACCTCAGCCAGTGTGTCCACCATTGCTCTGTTGTTATCTTCGTACTCCTTTCTTGGCCTCCAGCAGTTCTATGGTGGGTTGTACATCACTCCAATGATTTCTTTATGTTCCCCAAACTGAACCCCACCTACTATGCAGTCGCTTTCTCCAGTCTTGTCCGTGCCTTCCATTTCCTCAAATCCCCATCGGTTTTTTATGAGCAGTGCAATCCCTCCTCCCCCTCTACTCCTTATATCTTTTCTCAGGATCTGATATCCTTGTGGAAAGATTGCATCTGTTATTGTCTCAGTGAGTTTCGTTTCTGTGACTGCTATGATGTCTGGGGATTTCTCATTGATTCTTTCGTGCCACTCCTCATATTGTATATGTGTGTGTGTGTGTGTGTGTGTGTGTGTGTGTGCACTCACCTAATTGTACTCACCTAATTGTGGTTGCAGGGGTCGAGACTCAGCTCCTGGCCCTGCCTCTTCACTGATCACTACTAGGTTCTCTCTCTCTCTTCTTCCTGAGCTTTGTTATACCTCGTCTTAAAGCTATGTATGGTTCCTGCCTCCACCACGTCACTTGCTAAGATATTCCACTTCCTGACGACTCTATGACTCTGTGACTCGTCTGAGTCTTCAGCTTCCAATTGCGACCCCTTGTTTATGTGTACCCTCTCTAGAACATCCTGTCTCTGTCCACCTTATCTATTCCCCGCAGCATCTTGTATGTCGTTATCGTGTTTGCCCTGACCCTTCTGTCCTCTAGTGTCGTCAGTCCAATTTCCCTCAACCTTTCATCGTAGAACATTCCCCTGAGCTATGGAACTAGCCTTGTTGTAAACCTTTGTACTTTCTCTAACCTCTTTATGTGCTTGACCAGGTGTGGGTTCCAAACTGGTGCTGCATACTCCAGTATGGGCCTAACATACACAGTGTACAGTGTCTTGATTGATTCCTTATTAAGGTATCGGAATGCTATTCTCTGGTTTGCCAGGCGCTCATATGCTGCAGCAGTTATCTGGTTCATGTGTGCCTTCGGAGATGTATTCGGTGTTATGGTCACCCCAAGATCTTTCTCTTTGGGTGAGGTTTGTAGTCTTTGTCCACCTAGCCTATACTCTGTCTGCGATCTTCTTTGCCCTTCCCCAGTCTTCATGACTTTGCATTTGGCAGGGTTGAATTCTAGAAGCCAGTTTCTGGACC
The DNA here is from genome assembly GCF_038502225.1 of Cherax quadricarinatus. Classification (NCBI taxonomy): domain Eukaryota; kingdom Metazoa; phylum Arthropoda; class Malacostraca; order Decapoda; family Parastacidae; genus Cherax; species Cherax quadricarinatus. Next base: position 6,411,728 of record NC_091323.1, on the reverse strand, counting down.
ACGTGTCCAGTCTGTGAAGGTCTCTTTGTAGTCCTGCCTGATCTTCATCCGATTTAATTCTTCTCATAAATTTCACATCATCTGCGAATAGGGACACTTCAGAGTCTATATCCCTTCCATCATGTCATTCACATATATCAAAAATAGCACTGGTACTAGAAGTGACCCCATTGGGATCCCGCTTGTTACAGGCGCCCACTGTGATACCTCTTCACGTACCATGACTCGTTGCCTCCCTGTCAGGCATTCTCTGATCCACTGCAGTGCCCTCCCTGTTATGTGCGCCTGATCCTCCAGCTTCTGCACTAATCTCTTGTGAGGAACTGTGTCGAAGGCCTTCCTGCAGTCCAGGAAAATGCAATCCACCCACCCTTCTCTCTCGTGTCTTACTTCTGTTACCTAATCATTAAACTCCTGAAGATTTGTGACACAGGATTTACCTTCCATGAATCCATGTTGGTTGTCATTTATAATCTTGTTCTGTTCCAGGTGCTCCACCATTCTCCTCCTGATAATCTTCTCCATGACTTTGCATACTATACATGTCAGAGACACTGGTCTGTAGATTAGTGCCTCTTTTCTGTCTCCTTTCTTAAAAATGGGGACTACATTTGATGTCTTCTATATCTCAGGTAGTTGCCCAGTTTCAAGGGATGTATTGAAGATTGTGGTTAGGGGCACGCACAGCGTCTCTGCTCCTTCTGTAAGGACCCACGGGGAGATGTTGTCCAGTCCCATCGCCTTTGAAGTTGATGTTCCCCTCTGTGCTGTCTTCCCAGAGCCCTTCCTGTCACTACTGTAAAAACTTCCCTAAATCTGCTTGGCGTCCCTTCCACAAGGTCATTATTTACCTGCGTGGCGTCTCTCCCACAAGGTCATTATTTACGCGTGTGGCATCCCTCCCACAAGGTTGCGTCCCTCCAACAAAGTCATTATTTACGTGTGTGGCGTCCTTCCCTCATGGTCATTATTTACGTGCTTGGCGTCCCTTCCACAAGGTCATTATTTACGTGCGTGGCGCCCCTCCCAGAAGATCATTATTTACCTGCATGGCGTCCCTCCCTCAAGATCATTATTTACCTTCATGGTGTCCCTTCCACAAGGTCATTATTTACGTGCGTTGCGTCCCTCCCACAAGGTTATTATATACCTGCATTGCGTCCCTCACAAGGTTACTATATATCTGCATTGCGTCCCTCACAAGGTTATCATATACCTGCGTTGCGTCCCTCCCACAAGGTCATTCACAAAATTCGCTCTGTGTGGGAGATGGAGACAGTCTCCTCTGAGTTACTTAAGTAAGTTTATTCAGGTATACACAAATACAGTTACATAGATTATCATACATAGCAGCATATGTGCAGGCAACCTGGGATAACCCAAAAATGTCAGTGACTTATTTCCACTGGGGTCATTTTAATACCGTATTATTATGTTATAAAGAAGATAATATATTATTATTATTCTATAAAGGAGATATACTACGAATAAGGTTAAATGAGTTATATATATTTACTTGGGCGTTAGCTAAAAATTCTAAAATGATTCTCCTCCTCTTCTGTCGCTACAGTCATTAGTCACCTGTTGGTACTCTTCTTGAACTGGTTCATGCTATGACTGGCTTTGACATGTGCAGGCAGTCTGTTCCACTCCTTTATTGCTGTACAATAAAATGTGTTTGAAGCCTGGCCACTGACTGTGGCTACAACAAAGTTGCTTTGGTTTGCAGCCTTGACAAACTCGGCAGCAAGATATTCTGGACACTGTTTGTGAGCAATTTTATATAGATGATTTAACTTCAGTTGTTTTAATCTGTCTTCAATATCCAGCATATTCAACTGTTGTAATTCATCCTGGCCTACATGTTCTCTTGGTCCCAGGTCCAGGATAAATCTCAATGTTTTTTCTGGGTGATCTGCAGTCTACCTTTCATTTTTTTTTATCAGGGCAGAGTACCATGAAGAGCAAACGTAGTCCATATGACAGTGTATAAGGGCTAGACATAGGGTCCTGTGAGACTCAGTAGGTAGACACTGTGCTTGTCTGTTGAGGAATTTCAGTCTGGCATCCGCTTTCCTTACTACACTGTTGCCTATCAGTTCTCCTGACATGCATGGGTCAATTTGCCACTTTAGTTGCTTCGTGGCATACCTCGTTATCGATATTTAATACTATGTTAGATCTGTCTACTGATTTATGGCTATACCCCAACTGCTTTAGTTGTTGCCAGAGCTTTCTAGGGTTATTCTTGTACTCTTCGATTTTTGATCAATAGTGCCTTGTCTTTGCTCTATTTATAATCCTCTGCACTCTGTTCCTCACCCTTTGGAATTCATTTAGTGCTGCAATATCCTGTCTGTCTGCCTTAAATCTTTTTTAGCAACTGGTCTCTGAATTTCATATTATCTAATATCTCAGTAGCCCCTCCGAGTTCGGTTCTCCGTTTAATCCTGGTGCAATATTATCAAGGATGACAGTGAACAATGTTCTGAATTTTTCCCAGGCATCATTTGCGTCTGTGCAACTTGTTATTACTGTCCAATCACAGCTGTGTAGGCTATATACCAGTGTTTACTGTAGTTTCTAGTTGACCTCATTTTTGTTAGGTAAGACACATATGCAACAGTTAGGTATCTTTATTTCACCTCATTTTTACTGTCCTGTGTAGGCCTATTCGTTCCCTAGTGATTTTTCTGGCGCAGTGAATGATGAAATGATCACTAAGACTTGTGGTGACGCCTGACTGACTAATGATCTCAGAGCGGTTACAAAGTATGTAGTAATTTAGGGTGGCTGAGGAGGCAGGGAGTGTTGGTCGGTTGTGGTTTGTTGGGCTGGTGGTGGGTGGAGAAAGGTGGCAGTAGACGGTGGCGTTGGTTCTGGAATAGAGTCTTGGTCAGAGATACGAGTAGGACCAGGGGTTGAGGTGAAGTTAACAATGTCTGGAATTAGCTTGAGGAGGTCTTGTGATGGTGGCGAGTCTGGAAAGTTGAAGTTTGGCATGTTGTTAAGGCGAAACAGTTCATTGATTGTTGTGTTGAATGAGCCAGGGTTTGCAGCATTAGTAAGGTGTGCATACATCATACAGTATAGCACCTTGGATGGAGCAGCGTCGATTGTTGTGTAGCTTGAAGGAGTTCGATGGTATCTGATTGAATTTTTGCGATGGCGGCGTATGTTGGCGATTTAGGGTTGTTCTTCTTGGTTTCTTCAATGATTTTCTTAGACAGGACTTCTTTACATAGAGGGCATTTTGCTGCAAGGGTGTGGCGAGTACCCTTGCAGTTGAGGCAGGTAGGAGAGGTAGTGGTAGTAGAACATTCCTTGAAGTCATGGCCATCTTTACCGCAGTTTGTGCAGTACTTCTTCCCTTTCAGAGGACAGTCAGGCGTTGAGTGGTGATAGGAGTAGCAGGTCCAGCATGGCGAGATGTGGGCGAAACGTTCGGGTTCTTTGTGACTTGGATGGATATGATAGTAGGAGATAGCTAGGCCGTCAGACAGTGCTCTAGTAGCCATCTCGATGTTGGAGAAGGTTAGCTTGATCATTGTAGAGGCATTGGGGATTTTGGTGATACGTTCAATCGACGCCCAGGTATTTTGTTCCTCGATCGAGGTCTTGAGATCCTCAGTCGATAAAGAAGTGACGAGTTTGTCCAGCCGTTTGACGAAAACGGAACGTTTCGCCAGCAAAAAAGGTGAAGGGGAGATGGTGAACTGTCGGTCTCTGAGGGTTTTCATAGAGGTGTCGGCCATCAGCTTTGAGGCTTCATAATCGTCAGTACAGATGAATGAGTCTTTCGTCGAGTGGATGACAAGTTTAGTAGAGTCATTTATTACTCCACTGTTGGTTTTGATCCTTACACGGTTTGCAAGCATCATGAAGGAGTAAGGTAGGCGCTGGTACGATGATTATAGGTTCCCCTCCCCGACGGGGATCGAAGGAACACTTCTTGAGGTGAGGAGCGACTGTGTCTAACGATGACTAGTTGAAATGTGTGACGAAGACGAAATAGAAACAGAACATTATGAACAACCCACTGACGACGACGAAGTAGTAGTCGAAGAAGTAACCGAAGAAGAAACCACAGGCAACCGTTACCTAAGCCAAGCCTTTAACGGGTCTCTAACCTTCTACACCACCCCCAACCTCCCAACCGAAATGAGCGCAGCTGATATGCCCCAGTTAATGAAAGAGGGAGCTGTTAAGTACACCTGCACCAAACCTCACCAAATTCCTTTTGAAAACGCACTATCTTACCTCGTGACGAATCTGGACTGCTCAAACCTCAGAATGCAACTATTCCACATGTCCAAGAGAGACTTCAAAAGACTCAAGAGTGGCTCCATCACCAGCGAAGTGTAGCCAACACACAACACACTTCCGCAACATACAACGTAAGCCTCCCGACACCTGACGTCCAAACCAGCTCTTCACCTGAGCCTGAAGCATATCAGCCAGCGAGCACTGTCTGCAGTCTGCTCTCTCCTCTATGTCCTCAACATGCCCTCTCTACACTGCCTCGCAGTGCCACGCAGCTGGGTTTAGCCCTGGCTCTTTCATCTACAACTCAAGACCTTCCTCTCACCGACTATTCTTCGTCTGTCCACACTTCCCCACTCATCCACCGGAGTCCCAACAGAAGAGCCTGCTATGTGTGTTCTCAATGTCTGTCCCACGATCGACTTAGCTGCTGGGTTAAGCCCTGGCTCTATTTCTACAACTAAAATCACTCCTCTCCAGCACTATTCTTCGTCTGTCCCGTCTTCCCCGCTCATCCCATTTGGGATCTTACCTGAACTTTCGTTCGTTCGTTCGGGTGGCTGAGAACTGTGTGATCCGGGTTGGTGTATTAATTAGTTGAGTGTAACTATTTAAATCTAGAATTTACTTATACCTTTTACATAGCCAGTTATTTTGCTGTTGAAAACAGATATTGGCGTCTGCAATTGTTATCCAGTCCGGACAAGACTCTTCAAAAGTCTTCTGAGAACTGGTCGTGAGTGGAAGGGCGGTAACTAGTTCCTACTAAGATGGGTTTGGTTATGTGAAGCAACACTTTAGACCATAGAATCTCCAGTTTGTCATTTAAATCAGGTCTTGGGTTGAAAGCTGTCATTTCTTGTGTAGGTACAAACCCCACCACCTTTTTCTGTTCATATCTAAGCGTTTTATATTGTAACCTTCTATTTTGACCTCACCGTCAGTGGAAATATAAACACATATGTAGTATAATGTGATCCTTTATTGACAACGTTTCACCCACACAGTGGGCTTTTTCAAGTTACACACAGTCACACCTTGGGTGGAAGGTACGGGAGTATTTATAGTCATGTTCAGAATGTTGAGGTCAGGTGGAGAATGCTGCATCTGATGATCTACCGGGTGGAGTTATAGAGTCTTGGGTAGCTTGGCAGGGGTATTGGACAAGTTGTGAATAGACCTTCTGCAGTGTTCTATGTTCTTATGTGGGATAGCGATGAAGAAATTTCTTGGCGAGTGGTTCAGCTATGTTATAGAAGCCGTTGTTCTGGTTGAAATTGTTGGTTATAGAGATAAGCGATGATTCCAGGATTCTTCGGTATTGAGTGTTGTCTTCTGTGGCGATAAGTCTTGAGTTTCTGTAGTTAATTAAATGGTTGTGTGAATTGCGATGTTGTACACAGGCATTCCTTGTATCGTCAGTCCTGCTTGCATATTGGTGTTCTGAAATACGTGTTTGGAGGTCTCTTGATGTTTCGCCCACATATAATTTGTTGCAGTCATTACAAGGGATTATGTATACCCCTGCAGAGGATGGAGGCTTGTCCTGTCTACTACTGGTGATGTCCTTGATGGTCGTGGTTGTGGAGGTAGATACTTGGAATGATGTATTGGAAAAGATGTTGGAAACATGTTTGGCAATGGAGTTGGTGGGGAGGACTATGTATCTCTTCTCGGCAGTGTCTTCTCTGGCGGGCATTAAATATCTTCAACACACCCAGAGAAGACACTGCCGAGAAGAGATACATAGTCCTTCCCACCAACTCCATTGCCAAAGATGTTTCCAACATCTTTTCCAATACATCATTCCAAGTATCTACCTCCACAACCACGACCATCAAGACTCTATAACCCAAGACTCTATAACTCCACCCGGTAGATCATCAGATGCAGCATTCTCCACCTGACATCAACATTCTGAACATGACTATAAATACTCCCGTACCTTCCACCCCAGGTAGATCCGTGTGTGACTTGAAAAAGCCCACTGTGTGGGTGAAACGTTGTCAATAAAGGATCACATTATACTACATATGTGTTTATATTTCCACTGTGTCGGTATTTGATACCATTTATTCTCACCGTCAGTCACCGTATCATCCAACCAGGATTCAGAGATGGATATAACTGCCGCCCTAGTTCTGTTAGCTAGAATCCTAATCTCTGCCAATTATGGAAAAAGTGATCTTGCGTTCACATGAATAAAGTGAAGGTCTGTTTTCATAAACAATCATAATCATCAATATATAGCAATAGGTCATTTGCGTTAAAATTAGGTAAAATAATGTTATCACTTCTAAAGGGTAACTGTGTCAAAGTGCATTTGTTGCAAACAAAAAGAAATCTGGTATTATCATAATCGTACACACATCCATTATGCGCCCCCCCCTTCCTTACACATTGTACATAAGGTATATTTACTGTTCTTCTTTCGTACCTAATAACTAGCCCGTCATTATCACCGTCACGTATCTGTCTGTTTTGCACCTGTACCATAGTTTGAGGTCCTGGATTAGTTTGGATATCGCCACTTAGTAGCGCCACTATAAGAGCTGTGCGCCACTGTTTTTGTTTGGGTATGCGGTGTTGCCATACCTTGTAGCAATAGTGACATTTACGTTTCTGGTAGGATGGCAACTGTTGGGCTCTCACTGTCCAGGATACTACCACTACATTTGCCTTCTTAATTCCCCATGACTGACTGCCTTCTTCAGAGAATTGCAGGACGAAGGTAAATTTTCTTCCTTAAAAAAAAAAAAACAAAAAAAAAACAGAAGACACTGCTCGCTATGAGTCACCTAGCAATGTCCTAGTACACTGCTCGCTATGAGTCACCTAGCAATGTCCTAGTACACTGCTCACTATGAGTCACCTAGCAATGTCATAGTACACTGCTCGCTATGAGTCACCTAGCAATGTCCTAGTACACTGCTCGCTATGAGTCACCTAGCAATGTCCTAGTACACTGCTCGCTATGAGTCACCTAGCAATGTCCTAGTACACTGCTCGCTATGAGTCACCTAGCAATGTCCTAGTACACTGCTCGCTATGAGTCACCTAGCAATGTCCTAGTACACTGCTCGCTATGAGTCACCTAGCAATGTCCTAGTACACTGCTCGCTATGAGTCACCTAGCAATGTCCTAGTACACTGCTTGCTATGAGTCACCTAGCAATGTCCTAGTACACTGCTCGCTATGAGTCACCTAGCAATGTCCTAGTACACTGCTCGCTATGAGTCACCTAGCAATGTCCTAGTACACTGCTCGCTATGAGTCACCTAGCAATGTCCTAGTACCTACTTTACTAGTCACCACTGATGGCTAGTAGATTTTGTTATCTTACTTCACAAATCCCCTTTACCTCTTATTTACCCCCTTACTTCACAAACCCCCTTCACCCCTTATCCCCTTACTTCACAGTCCAGCTTCACCTAACACACTTCCAGCTCATTCCCATCCTGGCAGGATAACAAAGTTTTAATCACTGGCGTTATCCGTCCAAAACCTCATCAATCCTATTTATGGGGACAGCGTCGTGTTGTTGACTGGTCCTGACCGTAGAGGTGATGTTTCACCCATAGCAATGTTTTACTTACTCCATTGTTTTCTCTTGGTGTTGATGAGGGGCTCTTGATCCAAGGAAGTGGACATATCTTTACCTTGGTTGGATTGAATCTGAATGTCTCCCCTATGACAGGTGTTATATGGCCCTCACGGGTTTAGCTCTTTCTTCTCATTAAAATCTCTTCTGATCAGAAATAAGTCAGTGTTTGACTTTATTTGGTTATCCTATGTTAAATAAACTTAACGTTCTTTTTACGTGCCTAAAACATCTGTGTTCCCTCAGCAACTTTCTTAAACATTTGTATGTTATGTATGTTAGTCTTACGTAAAACTTACTTTCTCTTCTTTGAAAAAATTGAATACTTCTGATGTGACAATTTCTGATTGTTGCATCTGATTAGCTTTAAACCTTCCATGATAATTACTTGATAATGCAACATCTGAGCTGCTTCAAGCTTAATGTGCTTGTGTATTTTCGGTCCCTTTGGTCCCTCTGAAACACCTGAATTGGATTCGGACGGTATGAGTCCCTAGTGTTCATTTTTAAAGGAAAGAATTTGGATATTAGTTTCTCAATACTGACTTGTGAATGTTTCTTCTGATTTCCATCTGTATTATTCCAGTCACATGCATTAAGCTACTGGGGACTTGGGTTATGGAATTCACTCCTAGAGAGGCAAACGTTGACACAATAAAATGCCACAAGAGTTGCATCTCTGTCTATTTACCTAACATTTTGTCGGTAATTCTACCTTTAATACCGAAATATATCCAGTTTTTTTTTTTCATTTTCATGACGTATTGCAGAGGAGGAGGATGAGTGTGAGGGGAGAGAGCTGTCAGCTTCCAGAGGAAGTGCTGGTGCTGCCTCGTGTGTTTGAGTGTGTGGTGATGGGTCACCCAGCATCACCAGCCGTCAAGGATGCTGCCACTCACCACTCCTGGACCACCTACCATAACCTCAACCAGAGTGCCAATAAGCTAGCAAGGTTAGTACAGTGTCTTTTGTGTATGTACTCACTCATATGTGCTTGCAAGGATCGATTTATAGCTCCTGGCCCCGCCTCTTTGCTAGTCGCTACTAGCTCCACTTTTTCCAGGCTTCAAGAGCCTTATCATACCTGTTCTTAAAGCAATGTATGGATCCTGCATCCACTAGTTCGCTCTCATGATTGTTCCACTTCCTAGCATCCTATCACTCATCTGAATTTTTAACTTCAAATTGTGTACACTTGTTTCTGTGTTCTATTTCTAAAACATTCTTTTTACCTTGTCAGTTCCTCTCAGTATTTTATATGTCGTAATCATGTACCTTCTATCCCTCCTGTCCTTCAGTGTCACCAGCTATGTATGGAACCTGCCTCACTACCTCACTCTTCAGACTATTCCACTTCCTGACAGTTCTCTGACTGAAGAAATACTTCCTAACATCTCCGCGACTCATCTGAGCTATCAGATGAGTCCGAAACGTTTCCTTACTGAGATGCCGGAATGCTAATCTTAGGTTCGTTAGTCGCCCATTTGCTGCAGCAGTTATTTGGTTGATATGCGCTTCAGGAGATGTGCTCGGTATTATACACACTCCAAGAACCTTTCCCTTGAGTGAGGTTAGTAGTCTTTGGCCTAGACTGTACTCTCTCTGTGGGCTTCTTTGCTCTTCCCAGATCTTCATGACTTTTCACTTGGTGGGGTTGAACTCCAGGAGCCAATTGTTGGACCAGGCCTGCAGCTTGTCCAGATACCTCTGTAGTCTTGACTTGTCCTCATCCGACTGAATTCTCATAAACTTCACATCATCTGCAAACAGGGACACCATGTCGTTCACATATACCAGAGACAGTACTGGTCCTAGTACTGACCCTTGTGTAACCCCGCAAGTCATAGACGCCCACTCTGACACCTCATCACGTACCATGACTCGTTGATGCCTTCCCGTCAGGTATTCTCTGATCCATTGTAGTGCCTTCCCTGTTATTCTTGCCTGGTCTTCCAGCTTGTGCACTAATCTCATGTGTGGAACTGTGTCAAAAGGCTTCTTACAGTCCAAGGAAACGTAATCTACCCACTCTGCTCTCTTTCTCTTGTCTTACTGCTGTCACCCTGTCATAGAACTTTAGTAGGTTAGTGAAATAAGATTTCCCATCTCTAAATCCGCACTAGTTGTCGTTTATAAGATCATTCCTTTCTAGGTGGTCCACCACTCTTCTCCTGATAATCTTCTCCGTGATTCTGCATACAATACATGTCAGTGTGACACTGGTCTGTAGTTTAATGTTGCATGTCTTGTCTGTCTCATTTTCTTAAAAACAGGGCGACTACCACAGGTAGTCGTCCTGTTTCGATAGATGTGTTGAAGATTGGTTTTAATGGTACACAGAGCATCTCTGCTCCCTCTCTCAAGACCCATGGAAAGATGTTATCCAGCCCCATCGCCTTTCAGATATTTAGTTCACTTAGCAGCCTCTTCGCCTCCTCCTTGGTTGTATGTATCATGTCCGTCTTTCTATGTTGTATGTATCATTGTATGTATCTATGTTGTATGTATCATTGTATGTATCATGTCCGTCTTTCTAGAGTCCTTTCTGTTTCCACTTTGAATGCTTTAAATAATATGTTGAGCTCCTCACATACCTCATGGCCATTTCTTGAGATCTTCCCTCCTTCCTTCCTTAGCCTGATTACCTGGTCCTTGACTGTTGTTTTCTTCCTGATGTGACTGCACGACAGCTTCGGGCTGGACTTGGCTTTCGCTGCTATGTCATTTTCGTATTGTCGTTGGGCTTCCCTCCTTACCTGAGCGAATTCGTTTCTGGCTCTTCGACTACTTTCCTTATTCTCCTGGGTCTATTGCCTTCTATACTCTATACATTCTCTAGCGCACTTGGTTTTGGCCTCTCTTCATTTTTGAGTAAACCAAGGGATCATACTGGCCCTCTCATTATGCCGTCTGTTGCCCTTGGGTACAAACGTCTCCTATGCTTCCTTGCATATTGTTGTCACATATTCCATCATCTCATTTGCTAATTTTCTCTGTTCCACTCAACCTCGTACAGGAAATTTATCATGCTTGTATAGTCCGCTCTCTTGTACTTTGGCTTCATTCATCCTGCCCTTCCTGTCTCCCTCTCCACTTCTAACTCTACTATGCATTCGAAGCTCAAAACCATGTGATCACTAGCACAACGGGGCCTTTCCTATGTGATGTCCTCAATATCTGCACTACTTAAAGTGAATACTAGATCCAGTCTTGCTGGTTCATTCTCTCCTCTCTCTGGTAGTGTCCCTAACGTGTTGATGCATTATGTTTTTCCAGTACCACTTCCATCATCCTAGCCCTCCACATTTCTGGGCCCCCATGTGGCTCCAGGTTTTCCCAATCATTTTCTTTGTTATTGAAGTCACCCACAAGCAGTAGCTTTGCCCTGCCCACAAAGGCCCTTCTGGCCCTTCAGCCATTGTATCAACCATAAATCTGTTACTCTCCTCAAATTCTTCTCTTGGCCTCTTGCTATTCAGTGGTGGGTTATACATCACTGCAATCACCACCTTGGGGCCTCCAGTTTGAGGTGATCGTATTATGTAGTCCCGTACTTCTCCTCTGTCTCCTGTCTCCAACTCCTCAAAATCTCATTGGTTTTTTGATAAGTAGTGCCACTCCCCCACCCCCTCTATTCCTTCTGTCTTTCCTTAGGATCTGATATCCAGTTGGAAAGATGGCATCTGTTATCATTCCTGTGAACTTGGTTTCTATGATGTCTAGTGATGCCTCTGTGATTCTTTCATGCCACTCCTCCCACTTATTTGTTATTCCATCAGCGTTGTAGTTTCCTCTCCAACACTGTATTCTGGAAGGTTTGTGTGGGCTGGGAAAGTGGGAGACTCGGCAGGTTGCTATGGGATTCTACTCGGTAGTTTGGGGTAGGGGCTGTGGGTGTGGAGTGTTATTTGTATTGAGGTAGTATATTTGATTGCGTGGTTCTAAGGGTGGTTCTGTGAATGCTTGTGCATGTTGCTCCACTTGATTCTGGTTGTCCTCAACTTTCGTTTTTGTGTCCTCTGATCTGCTGTCACTCTGTTCTCATTCTGTCGTGATCTAGGAACACCATTCGATATGTCATTGATTTCTTTAGCCATCGTTTCTCCTGCAGGAGCCTGTTCTGCACCGTTTCTCTCTTGAAGATCAGTGTTACTGGTCGATTTCTACCCTTGGATTACCCCCCTATTCTCTGAAAATTTATTAGCCTAGTCATGTCCTCTCTTGTTTGTTTGATGATATTTTCAATCGCTTTTTTTTTCTGCCATTGTATGTCCTCTCTTTGCTCTCCTGAAGCCGATGAATGTAGACTAACCTCTCCCTCTCCTAATCTCATTGCTTTTCCCTCTGCATCTCTGAGTCCTGTTTATACATAGTCATTGCCTCTTATTTCCTGTAACTCCTGGTGGCCTGGTTGTGCTTCGCCATGGTGCATGTCACCTTTTCTACCTACACCCCTCTCACTTTGTGCTGTTTCTGCACCCAGCTTGCTTCCTCTTTTATTCCACGACCTTGCCTGGTGGTCTGATAAGGTCTCAGTGTAAGTCTAGTCTCCTTCCTTTCTTTTGGACCCCTTGTTTAATATTGGAGTACCAGCTTTAGATACCATGTCCCCTCTGGTCATTGGCCCTGTTTCTCGCTTCAGCATATTTACTTCTTCTTTTAGGGACTGTATCTTGGCTACTGCAGCTTCAGCTCACCACTCCCACTTCTTCTCTGCCTCCATCTTTTCCTCCATTTTTGGGTTAAGCTCGCCTGATTTGCTTTCCCACTCTTGTTCCGAACCTTATCAATAGCTCCTTCATCCATTCTTCCTTTCTAGGCCCATCTTCCTCTGGTTTTGAAGTATGTGTGTGTGTGTGTGTGTGTGTGTGTGTGTGTGTGTGTGTACTCACCTATTTGTACTCACCTATTTGTGGTTGCAGGGGTCGAGTCCTAGCTCCTGGCCCCGCCTCTTCACCGGTTGCTACTAGGCCCTCTCTCTCCCCGCTCCATGAGCTTTATCAAACCTCGTCTTAAAACTGTGTATGGTTCCTGCCTCCACTACGTCATTTTCTAGGCTATTCCACTGCCTTACAACTCTATGACTGAAGAAATACTTCCTACTATCTCTCTGACTCATTTGTGTCTTCAACTTCCAATTGTGGCCTCTTGTTTCTGTGTCCCCTCCCTGGAACATCCTGTCTTTGTCCACCTTGTCTATTCCACGCAGTATTTTATATGTCGTTATCATGTCTCCCCTGACCCTCCTGTCCTCCAGTGTCGTCAGGCCGATTTCCCTTAATCTTTCTTCATAGGACATTCCCCTTAGCTCTGGAACTAACCTTGTCGCAAACCTTTGTACTTTCTCTAGTTTCTTGACGTGCTTTATCAAGTGCGGGTTCCAAACAGGTGCTGCATACTCCAGTATGGGCCTGACATACACGGTGTACAGTGTCTTGAATGATTCCTTACTAAGGTATCGGAAGAATGCTGTTCTCAGGTTTGCCAGGCGCCCATATGCTGCAGCAGTTATCTGATTGATGTGTGCTTCCGGAGACATGCTCGGTGTTATACTCACCCCAAGATCTTTCTCCTTGAGTGAGGTTTGCAGTCTTTGGCCACCTAGCCTATACTCTGTCTGTGGTCTTCTGTGCCCTTCCCCTATCTTCATGACTTTGCATTTGGCAGGATTAAATTCGAGAAGCCATTTGCTGGACCAGGTGTCCAGTCTGTCCAGGTCTCTTTGAAGTCCTGCCTGGTCCTCATCAGATTTAATTCTCCTCATTAACTTCACATCATCTGCAAACAGGGACACTTCTGAGTCTAACCCTTCCGTCATGTCATTCACATATACCAAAAATAGCACTGGTCCTAGGACCGACCCCTGTGGGACCCCGCTCGTCACAGGTGCCCACTGTGATACATCATTACGTACCATGACTCGTTGTTGCCTCCCTGTCAGGTATTCTCTGATCCATTGCAGTGCCCTTCCTGTTATATGCGCCTGATGCTCTAGCTTCTGCACTAATCTCTTGTGAGGAACTGTGTCAAAGGCCTTCTTGCAGTCCAAGAAGATGCAATCAACCCACCCCTCTCTCTCTTGTCTTACTTCTGTTATTTTATCATAAAACTCCAGAAGGTTTGTGACACAGGATTTGCCTTCCGTGAATCCGTGCTGGTTGGCATTTATACTCCTGTTCCGTTCCAGGTGCTCCACCACTCTCCTCCTGATAATCTTCTCCACAATTTTGCATACTATACACGTCAATGACACAGGTCTATAGTTTAGTGCCTCTTTTCTGTCTCCTTTTTTAAAAATGGGAACTACATTTGCCGTCTTCCATACCTCAGGTAGTTGCCCAGTTTCCAGGGATGTGTTGAAGATTGTGGTAAGTGGCACGCACAACATATCTGCTCCCTCTCTAAGGACCCACGGGGAGATGTTGTCCGGTCCCATTGCCTTTGAGGTATCGATGTCCCTTAGCAGTTTCTTCACCTCCTCCTCATCTGTATGTATGTCGTCCAACACTTGTTGGTGTATTCCTTGCTGGTGTCCCCATCTGGTCTGTCCCCCCAGAGTCCTTCCTGTCTCTACTGTAAATACTTCCTTAAATCTCGTGTTGAGCTCCTCACATACCTCTTGATCGTTTCTTGTGAGTTCTCCACCTTCTTTCCTCAGCCTTATCACCTGGTCCTTGACTGTTGTCTTCCTCCTAATGTGGCTATACAGCAGTTTCGGGTCAGATTTGACTTTCGATGCTATGTCGTTTTCATACTGTCGCTGGGCCTCCCTCCTTATCTGTGCATACTCGTTTCTGGCTCTTCTACTAATCTCCTTGTTTTCCTGGGTCCTATGCCTCCTGTACCTTTTCCATTCTCTGTTGCACTTAGTTTTTGCCTCCCTACACCTTCGGGTAAACCAAGGACTCGTTTTGGTCTTCCTATTATTTCTGTTTCCCTTGGGAACAAAACTTTCCTCTGCCTCCTTGCACTTTGTTGCCACATATTCCATCATCTCGTTTACTGATTTTCCTACCATTTCTCTGTCCCACTGAACCTCCTGCAGGAAGTTTCTCATACCTGTGTAGTCCCCCCTTTTATAGTTTGGCCTGTCCCCTTCAGTTCCTGTTACCTTCTCCACTTGTAACTCTACTATATAGTCAAAACTCAGAACCACATGATCGCTAGCTCCAAGGGGCCTCTCGTAAGTGATATCCTCAATGTCTGAACTGCTCAGGGTGAACACAAGATCCAGTTTTGCTGGCTCATCCTCCCCTCTCTCTCTGGTTGTGTCCCTGACATGTTGATGCATGAGGTTTTCAAGTACCACATCCATCATCTTGGCTCTCCATGTTTCGGGACCCCCATGTGGCTCCAGGTTTTCCCAGTCGATCTCCCTGTGGTTGAAATCGCCCATTACCAGTAACTTTGCTCTGCTCGAGTGAGCTCTTCTTGCGTGTGTGTGTGTGTGTGTGTGTGTACGTATGTGTGTGTGTTGTTGTGCATGTGTGTGAGCTGTTTGTGTGTGCATGTGTATATGTGTGTGTGCTCTTTTATTTATGGTTGCAGGGGTCGAATCATAGCTGCTGGCTATGTGTGTGTGTGTGTGTGTGTGTGTGTGTGTGTGAGTGTGTGTGTACTCACCTATTTGTGGTTGCCGGGCTCCGGGCTAAAGACAGGAGAGTGACACAGCCATGTTCTGAGTTAAGAATGAGTGACACTGCTGGACCCTGGGTTAAAGACACGTGACTGACTCTGCCAGGCCCTGGGTTAAAGACAGGTGGGTGACACTGCAAGGCCCTGGGTTAAGGACAGGTGGATGGAACTGCTTGGCCCTAGGTTAAGGGCAGGTGGATGAGTGACACTGCAGGGCCTTGGTTAAAGGATAAGTGGGTGACACTGCTGGACCCTGGCCTAAGGACAGGTGGGTAACACAACTGGACCATGAATTAAGAACAGGTGCGTGACACTGCTGGGCCGTGGGTTAAGGACAGGTGGGGAGACACTGCCAGGCCCTGCATTAAAGACAGGTGGGTGATACTGCCAGGCCCTGTATTAAAGACAGGTGGGTGATACTGCCAGGCCCTGGATTCAGAACAAGTGAGTAACACTGCCAGGTCCTGAGTTAAGGAATAGGTGGGTGACATTGCCAGGTCCTGGGTTAAGGACAGGTGGGCGACACTGTCACGCCCTGGGTTAAGGACAGGTGGGCGACACTGCCAGGCCCTGGGTTAAGGACAGGTGGGCGACACTGCCAGGCCCTGGGTTAAGGACAGCTGGGTGACACTGCCAGGCCCTGGGTTAAGGACAGCTGGGCGACACTGCCAGGCCCTGGGTTAAAGACAGGTGGGTGACACTGCCAGGTCCTGGGTTAAGGACAGCTGGGTGACACTGCCAGGCCCTGGGTTAAGGACAGCTGGGTGACACTGCCAGGCCCTGGGTTAAGGACAGCTGGGTGACACTGCCAGGCCCTGGGTTAAGGACAGCTGGGTGACGCTGCCAGACCCTGGGTTAAGGACAGCTGGGTGACACTGCCAGGCCCTGGGTTAAGTACAGCTGGGTGACACTGTCAGGTCCTGGGTTAAGGACAGCTGGGTGACGCTACCAGGCCCTGGGTTAAGGACAGCTGGGTGACGCTGCCAGACCCTGGGTTAAGGACAGCTGGGTGACACTGCCAGGCCCTGGGTTAAGTACAGCTGGGTGACACTGTCAGGTCCTGGGTTAAGGACAGCTGGGTGACGCTACCAGGCCCTGGGTTAAGTACAGCTGGGTGACACTGTCAGGTCCTGGGTTAAGGACAGCTGGGTGACGCTACCAGGCCCTGGGTTAAGTACAGCTGGGTGACACTGTCAGGTCCTGGGTTAAGGACAGCTGGGTGACGCTACCAGGCCCTGGGTTAAGTACAGCTGGGTGACACTGTCAGGTCCTGGGTTAAGGACAGCTGGGTGACGCTACCAGGCCCTGGGTTAAGTACAGCTGTGTGACACTGCCAGGTCCTGGGTTAAGGACAGCTGGGTGACGCTACCAGGCCCTGGGTTAAGTACAGCTGTGTGACACTGCCAGGTCCTGGGTTAAGGACAGCTGGGTGACGCTGCCAGGCCCTGGGTTAAGTACAGCTGGGTGACGCTACCAGGCCCTGGGTTAAGTACAGCTGTGTGACACTGCCAGGTCCTGGGTTAAGGACAGCTGGGTGACACTGTCAGGTCCTGGGTTAAGGGCAGCTGTGTGACACTGCCAGGTCCTGGGTTAAGGACAGCTGGGTGACGCTGCCAGGCCCTGGGTTAAGGGCAGCTGTGTGACACTGCCAGGTCCTGGGTTAAGGACAGCTGGGTGACGCTGCCAGGCCCTGGGTTAAGGGCAGCTGTGTGACACTGCCAGGCCCTGGGTTAAGGACAGCTGGGTGACGCTGCCAGGCCCTGGGTTAAGGGCAGCTGTGTGACACTGCCAGGCCCTGGGTTAAGGGCAGCTGTGTGACACTGCCAGGCCCTGGGTTAAGGGCAGCTGTGTGACACTGCCAGGCCCTGGGTTAAGGACAGCTGGGTGACGCTGCCAGGCCCTGGGTTAAGGACAGCTGTGTGACACTGCCAGGTCCTGGGTTAAGGACAGCTGGGTGACGCTGCCAGGTCCTGGGTTAAGGGCAGCTGTGTGACACTGCCAGGCCCTGGGTTAAGGACAGCTGGGTGACGCTGCCAGGCCCTGGGTTAAGGGCAGCTGTGTGACACTGCCAGGCCCTGGGTTAAGGACAGCTGGGTGACGCTGCCAGGCCCTGGGTTAAGGACAGGTGGGCGACACTTAACATTATTCTCGTGTTTATTGTCGCAGTCAACTGTCGTCCATTACAGTTCTGGCTCAGATATGTCCAGAATATTTTCACGGATTATCCAGAGCCAAAGTTTTATAAAGCGCTTACAACCCTAACCCAGACAACAACCCCAACAACCGCTGCAACAACCCTTACAACAACCCCTACAACAACCCCAACAACCGCCACAACAACCCCCAACTACACCAATCCTACAATAACCTCTTCAACAACAATCCTACAATAACTTCAACAATCCCTACAACAATTACTACAACCCCTAAAACAACCTCAACAACCCTTTCAGCAATACAACCCCTACAACAACTACAATAACCCCTACAACAACAACTATAAAACAAGCAACCCAAACAACAACCTCTACAATAACCTGTACAACAGTAACCCCTACAGCAACAACCTCTTCTACAACAGCAATAATTCCTACAACAAATAGTACAACAACAAACACCGTACAACCCCTACAACAACTCCTACAACAACCCATGCAGCAGCAGCTCCTACAACAGCAACTCTTACAGCAACTACATCAACCCCTACAACAATAAATCCTACATCTACTCCTACAACAACCCGTACAACACCTATAAAAACCCATACAACAAACGTCACTATAACAACAACCCCTACAACAACAGCAACCCCTACAGCAAAAATAAATCTTACAATCCCCACAACAGCCCATAAAACAACCTCTACAACAACCCCTACAACTACCAGAACCTCTACAACTACAACAACAATCCCTACAACAACTACAATAACCCCTAGATCAACAACTACGACAAAAAAGTCTTCAACAACCCCTTCATCAACAACTCTTCCAACAAAAACCCCTACAACAACAACAACAACAAACACTGTATCAACAGTCCCTACTAAAACAACCTCTACAACAAACTCCTACAACCCCTACAACAACAACCCCTACAGCAACAACCTCTAAAACAGCTACCCCCATAACAACCCTTACAACAACCCCAACAAACACAAAAACAGATAATTGCTGTGGCGAGGAATGGAACTTGATCATGGTGCTGGCCAGTTCATTATCTGTCAGCTGTCCATTCCCAGATTTCAGAGGTCCTACTTTTTCCTTCACCTTCGTCCTATACACTTGAAAGAACCCCTTTGGATTAGTCTTTGATTCATTAGCAACTCTAATTTCATAGTCACGTTTAGCCTTTCTAATCGCCTTTTTTGCTTCTCTTTTAAGCTGAACATATTGGTCAGTAAGGTTAACCTCTCCTCTTCTGATGCGCCTATAAATTCCCCTTTTCTCCCCTAATAGATGCTTTAGCCTCCTGTTAACCCATTTGGGATCGTTATTATTAGACCTAATTTCTCTCTGGGGAATGTATATACTCTGGGCACTGTGTACATTATTTAGAAAACAATCATAAAAGCAGATCCCTTCATATTCATAAGTATGATTATCGTCAATAAAATCATTAGCTAGATAACCCCAATCAAGATTAGACAAATGTTCCCTAAGTCCATTATAATCGGCAGAACGAAAATCGGGGATTTTTACTGCATTATCATTATTCTTGCATTCCCAATTAATGCTAAAGGTGATGGATTTGTGATCACTTGCGCCAAGCTCTTCAGTGATCTCCAGATTATTCACGAGTGTTTCCTTATTTGACAAGACTAGGTCTAGCAAATTATTACCCCTGGTAGGTTCAGTTACACTCTGTTTCAAAAAACAGTCCTGAACTGTTTCCATGAAGTCACTGGACTCTAGATTACCTGTCAAAGAATTCCAGTCAATTTGGCTAAAGTTAATTAAAGTCCCCTACTATGACTACGTTACTGTGTACAGAAGCCCTAACAATTTCGTCCCAAAGAAGTCTCCCTCTATCGTGATCCAAGCCTGGAGGTCGGTATATTACACCTAGAATTAGTTTTTCTTGACCCTCCACGAACTCTACCCAAACAGACTCTGTTACTGCTCCATCTATTTTTATACCTGTTTTTATGCAACAATTAATATTTTCTCGAACATACAATGCAACTCCTCCTCCCTTCCCATTACATCTATCCACATTGAATAACTTAAATCCCTGAATATTACACTCAACAGTCATATCCCGACTCTTTAAATCATACCACGTTTCAGTTAATGCAATGATATCAAAGTTCCCAGCACATGCTACCAAACGTAGTTCATTAATTTTATTTCTTGCACTTCGACTGTTAGCATAAAATACCATCATATGTTTTTTCTTCTGCACATTTTTCCTATTCATCTTTTTTTTACACAATTTCTGAAATTATCATTACCCAGAGTTACTCCATGACAGTTACTATTAAGATTCTTAATATCAGGGCATAAGTCAATATATCCATACTCATTATTAATCATTTCTGAACCCATACCTCTAACTAATCCTAGTTTAAAGTCCTAACAACCCCCTCAACTGAGTTAGCAAGAAAACCCACACCTGCCCTGGATAAGTGAACCCCATCCCTGGCATACATGTCATTTCGGCCATAGAAGTAGTCCCAGTTGTCAATGAATGGTACTGCATTATCCTTACAGTGTTTATCCAGCCAACAATTAATACCAATTGCTCTGGACAACCATTCATTACCAACACCTCTTCTTGGCAAAATGCCACATATAACAGGGCGCCCCCCCTTCTTCCTAATCATGTCTATAGCTGTCCTGAACTTTCTAACTAAATCCTCACTTCTACGCTTGCCTACATCATTGCCTCCAGCACTGAGGCAAATAATAGGATTGCTCCCATTACCGTTCATGATGTTGTCAAGCCGGCTAACAATGTCCTCCATCCCAGCCACAGGAAAGCATACCCTTTGTCTCCTACTCCTGTCCTTCAAGCAGAATGCCCTATCCATGTATCTAACCTGGCTATCCCCAACAACAACAATATTCTTACCTTCCTTGTTGTCGTTCGTCGTGACGACTTGATCGTTCCATTCTGGGGTTACCAGCTTGGATCAGAAATCTGTTATACTGCTGCAGAGTATGATGTACGGATTAAGTCCTTACAAGCTAATGCATTCTCCAGTAGCGTACCCAAGCGGTCAGGCACTGGTAATTCTGTCACTCCCATCAGTGTTCCACCTATACCTTCAGACTTGCAGGATAGTCCGATGCCTCAAGTGTCCGAGGACACTCAGATTGCCTTGAGTGCACAACCTATCCCTGCAATGACTGCTAGTTCGAGTAGTAGTTTCTCCACAGGGTACGCCTTGTCAGAAAACGATTACTTGAAACTAGTAATGCCATCTCTTGTTGATGTCACATGCCGTCTGCAGAAAGACGTCTCTGTTGCGGCTAGTGCTCTCACTAGAGTGTCTGTTGTTGTTCCTAGTGTTCCAGATGGTGATAACGTCCTAGTTGACAGTGATTCCTGCAAAGTAAAAGGTCTATTTGTTGAACCATCCTTACATGTTGTAAGAGATAGTAAGATCCATTTCTTCCTGGCCAACACTTCTGGTCACAGTATTCGCCTCAGGGCAAATACCAATCTTGTTGACCTTGTTCACTATCCTTATCCTGTTCAGGTAGAGGATGAGTTGTCACCTGACCAGTGGGTCGGTGCTATTTCTGCCGGGGAGACCTCATCCACTTCACTGGATCAATCTGTTCCACCAGTTGAGGAGAAAGACTTAGATCCCACTGACTTCCCAGATGAAGTCAAGCGTTTGACTCTGTTGAACAAACGTCGTAAAGCCATTGCTTTACCAGGTGAGAAGATGGGTATAACGAACTTATTGTCCCATCGTATTCCACTTGAACCTGGTACTAGACCTATCTACATACCTGCGTACAGAATGCCTCATTCACAAGTTGCTGTCGCAGAAGAATTGATCAATCAAATGCTTGATGATGGAGTTATTGCACCTAGCAATTCCCCTTGGAATGCACCCTTGATACTAGTACCTAAGAAGGATGGTACTTGGCGCCCAGTGATTGACTTCAGGAAGTTAAACGCGAAAACCATTCCAGATCGCTTTCCACTCCCTGTACTGGGTGATCTTTTACGTAATATCGGAGATAACAAAGTCTTTTCAACCCTAGATTTGTTACAAGGGTTTTGGCAAGTCCCTCTTCACGAGGACAGCCAAGAGCTAACTGCATTCTCCACTCCTACAGGTCATTATCACTTCCTCCGTATGGCGTTTGGATTACGATCTTCCCCTATCACGTTCTCAAGGCTCATGACTAATATCTTTAGAGGTCTCATAGGTAATGCACTTATGGTGTACTTAGATGACGTAATCGTCATGTCTAAAGACGTGGATACACACTTGAAAAGACTTGATGTAGTACTTGGTAAGCTTGAAGAAGCCAATTTAAAGATCAAACTGTCTAAATGTCAATTTTCAGATCAGAAATTAAGTTTCTTGGTCACGTAGTCACTCCTAGAGGGGTTACGACTGACCAAAGTAAAGTAACTGCAGTACTAAATTTTCCAACTCCCAAAACTGCTGAAGCCGTAAGATCCTTTGTGGGCTTAGCAGGTTTTTATAGATCTTTCATTGCCAATTTTTCTTCCATAGCTGCTCCTCTAACTGAGTTGCTTAAGAAAGATGCTCCTTTTGTTTGGACATTCCGTCAAGAAAGAGTATTCCAAACTCTAAAAGAAAAGCTAACTTCTGCTCCAATTTTGAAATTTCCAGATTTTTCTAAACCCTTCTATCTGACAACTGATGCTAGTTCAATTGGCATAGGTGCCGTACTAGCTCAGAAGACCGATGGCAAGTACAACGCAGTTGCATTTGCTAGCCGAGTCCTTACAAAGGCTGAACGTAATTATACAGTAACTGAGCAAGAAGCTTTAGCAATAGTATGGTCTTTAACGCACTTCCGAGACATTATTTATCAGTACTCTGTTCATGTTTTGACAGACCATGCTCCACTGATACCCTTATTCCAGAACAAACAACCTACTGGAAGGTTAGCCAGATGGACCTTGACTATCCAAGAGTTCAATCCCACCTTTGAGCATTTACCTGGCAAGTCAAATGTAGTCGCAGATGCCTTATCGCGACATGTTAGTATAGTAACTGCAGACCCTCCATTTAGTGCTGAAGATGTAAAGAATGCTCAACGAACAGATCCCATGTGGTCTGGTGTGATTCGATTCCTGCTCCAGGAAGATCTTATTCTGACTGTGAAGCCACCAGCACCCATCAGTGACTTTGTCATGAACCAAGAATTACTGTATCGAATAGCCGAGTTGGGTACTCCTAGCAGAAGAGTATACCAGTTAGTAATTCCACAGTCACTAGTGAATGTAGCCTTACAGCTAGTTCACGATGTACCAGGTGTTGCACATCCTGGTATGGATCGTTCAGTAAAACAAGCCAGATTGAAATACTTTTGGCCTCGTATGGCAACTGATATTTCTGAGTATGTTAAGAAATGTAGTGTCTGCATGCAACATAAAGGTAATGCTAATGGTCCTAATCCAATCCAAGTATATCCAACTACTAGCGAACCGTGGGAAAGAGTTGCGCTAGATTTGTTAACTAATTTCCAATGTTCCCTCCAAGGTAACAAACATCTGTGTGTTATGGTAGACCATTTCACCAGATATTGTGAGTTAGTTCCTATTGCAGATAAGACTGCCGAGACAGTAGCTAAAGCGTTTAAAGAACGCATTATCTGCAGGCATACCACTCCTAAGTCCCTAGTAACAGATCCTGGAGGTGAATTCTGTAATGAGATTCTTGAAAATTTGTGTACCTTGTACAAGATCTCTAAATCCACCATTGTTCCTCATCATCCTGCCAGCAATGGGTTAGCGGAACGAACCAATAAGAAAGTACTTGATGTCTTGAGAGCCACTATCAATCCCAACAGTGAAACTTGGGATGAAGTTATACCTGATGTGCAGTGTGCTATAAATTCTGCTTACAATGTTTCTATAGGGGACACTCCACATTATGCATTGTATGGTGTAGATAAACGTTTGCCTTATGAGTTGTTATATTCTAATCCGAAACCAAATTACAACCCTGATGATTTCATAGCAACTCGTACCAGCTTAGCTCAAAGTGTTTTTAGAAGAATCCGTGAAACACTTCATAAATCAACAGCAGAATTTACAAGAGTCGCAAACACTCGAGCAAAGCCATCCAAAATCAAAGTAGGTTCGAGAGTTATGCTGATTAACTTTAACAAAACGTCTGCAATGCCAAAGCTTGATCAAAAGTTTGTTGGTCCTTATCGAGTAGTTGAACATATCACTGGTAATAAGTATAAGGTTAGAGAGATTAGTACTGGTCAGTATAAAGAATCGCATTTAGATCATATGAAGTTAGTATGTGATGATAATGATGTTCCAACCCAGACTAATGTGACAGACTCTGACAATCCTCCTGATCCTGTACTCTCTTCCTCTGATACTCAGTCAGACGATCAACCTGAATGTCGTTATTCCCTACGTACACGACAGGTATTGAGAAATCCTCAAGTATCATTTGTAACATCCAATTCAGATTTGCCTCAAATACAGCATGAGTTAGCCAATGCTACAGAGTTTGATCATCCCAGAGATGACACCCATTCTGCATATGTCAATCTCACCCTAGCAGAGTTGGGGTTAAATGTAAATAACCTGTATAGATGAATAATTACAGTATCAACTTATCAGTATTCAAGAATTTTTTTTTGTGTTCATGTTCTCTCCGCGTTCTGAGAGTTAACAGTCTAGATTTGAGTGCACCGAATCTGCCTTTCTGTTAAACACTCTTTCTTTGTATATATTCCTCCCTCAGAATCCGTAGATCACATAAATACAGATCGATCGATCAAATTTTTTTTATCACTTCTATTGTGTAATCTCAACGTTGAGTTCGATGTTCATTTGTTGAGTTTTAAGTTGTGCTATATTATACCTTGTATTGCATTACAGTTTCAGTTACGTAAGCTTCCATTCCAATGTTCTACTTATGTATGTTATAATGTTTAATTGTTGTGTGCTTTGACATTGTATAGAATCAGCCCAAGCCGTATACCTGCCATCTCTAGTTTGTATTAGTTGTATGTCGGGACGACATACGTTAGCGTCGCCGAGCTCTCAGTAGTAGTAACCAGTTACCAGTAACCAGTGTACCGTTGACTCAACGACCAACCGTCTCTGCCTGAGTCACTATCTGAACTCATATTGCGCTGACCTGGCATTATTCAAAGACCCCCTCACATATGGGTACTGTGGGCGGCCAGTCAGTCAGTGTTACGAGAGGAGCGAGAGAGATAGGTACGGCTGTAAGGGCGCACTCCACCTTGTCTGTAATTATACGTAATACCAGCCTACGTGAGTATTTCTTACCTAATCCACGTGTCGAACTCCCACATGATAGTGCTGGCCTGAGAGATCATGGTGCTGGCCTGAGAGATCACGGTGCTGGCCTGAGAGATCATGGTGCTGGCCTGAGAGATCATGGTGCTGGCCTGAGAGATCATGGTGCTGGCCTGAGAGATCATGGTGCTGGCCTGAGAGATCATGGTGCTGGCCTGAGAGATCATGGTGCTGGCCTGAGAGATCATGGTGCTGGCCTGAGAGATCGTGGTGCTGGCCTGAGAGATCGTGGTGCTGGCCTGAGAGATCGTGGTGCTGGCCTGAGAGATCATGGTGCTGGCCTGAGAGATCATGGTGCTGGCCTGAGAGATCATGGTGCTGGCCTGAGAGATCATGGTGCTGGCCTGAGAGATCATGGTGCTGGCCTGAGAGATCATGGTGCTGGCCTGAGAGATCATGGTGCTGGCCTGAGAGATCATGGTTCTGGCCTGAGAGATCATGGTGCTGGCCTGAGAGATCATGGTGCTGGCCTGAGAGATCATGGTGCTGGCCTGAGAGATCGTGGTGCTGGCCTGAGAGATCGTGGTGCTGGCCTGAGAGATCATGGTGCTGGCCTGAGAGATCATGGTGCTGGCCTGAGAGATCATGGTGCTGGCCTGAGAGATCATGGTGCTGGCCTGAGAGATCATGGTGCTGGCCTGAAAGATCATGGTGCTGGCCTGAGAGATCATGGTGCTGGCCTGAGAGATCATGGTGCTGGCCTGAGAGATCATGGTGCTGGCCTGAGAGATCATGGTGCTGGCCTGAGAGATCATGGTGCTGGCCTGAGAGATCATGGTGCTGGCCTGAGAGATCATGGTGCTGGCCTGAGAGATCATGGTGCTGGCCTGAGAGATCATGGTGCTGGCCTGAGAGATCATGGTGCTGGCCTGAGAGATCATGGTGCTGGCCTGAGAGATCATGGTGCTGGCCTGAGAGATCGTGGTGCTGGCCTGAGAGATCGTGGTGCTGGCCTGAGAGATCGTGGTGCTGGCCTGAGAGATCATGGTGCTGGCCTGAGAGATCATGGTGCTGGCCTGAGAGATCACGGTGCTGGCCTGAGAGATCATGGTGCTGGCCTGAGAGATCATGGTGCTGGCCTGAGAGATCATGGTGCTGGCCTGAGAGATCATGGTGCTGGCCTGAGAGATCATGGTGCTGGCCTGAGAGATCATGGTTCTGGCCTGAGAGATCATGGTGCTGGCCTGAGAGATCATGGTGCTGGCCTGAGAGATCATGGTGCTGGCCTGAGAGATCATGGTGCTGGCCTGAGAGATCATGGTGCTGGCCTGAGAGATCATGGTGCTGGCCTGAGAGATCATGGTGGAGAGTTGTCACCTGAGTGACAAGTTTATCCTACACTCGCCGCAGCTCATCCTGTGAGTGCTAGCACATACAACAGTATGTCAGAGGTCACAGTGGGTCACAGTGGGTCACAGTGGGTCACAGTGGGTCACAGTGGGTCTTAACTGACTCAACTAAGCATTGTTACATCACTAGAGAGAAATATTCAGTTATATATTCTACAGTTACCTCATATAGTTACTCTACACAGTGCAGGTTGGAATATAATCTTAAAAAGAAAACTGTTGATAACTTATTACGGAAAAAATACATTGGTCATAACTGGGTTCCAAATCATCTTTAAACACCGTTCATTCATTGTTCTAATGGATGCAAAATGTGGATACAACCTCAGTATTTCAGATATCTTATCCTTTAACAATGATGTGTTTTGTTACATCTTGGAAGGTTGGCATGGATGTGTTTTTGGAAGATATAACGTTCCAGAGAAATAGCAAATATGGCCAGAGAAATAGCAAATATCGAATTTAGGCTTAAGGAATCTTACAGGAGACAAGAATATCAGGAAGAACCTAAAACCATAACGGAAATTGAAAGAAACCCAAAATACTTCTTCTCTTATGCCAACTCTAAAGGGAAAATAAAATCCAGTATTGGGCCGCTGTTTAGACGTGATGGAACCTATATACATGACAGCAAAGAAATGAGTGAAATATTAAAGTCTAAATATGACTCAGTGCTCAGCGAGCCGTTACTCGGACTAAGGGTCGACAGTCTAAATGAATTTTTTATGATCGAGTCCCAAAATTTGATCATTTAAAAAATCTCTGATATTATCCTTACACCAGAAGATTTCGAAAATTCAATTAATGACATGCCATGCACTCTGCCTAAGGCCCGGACTAGTGAAACTCCGTGTTCATCAAGAACTGCAAGAAGCCCTTGTCACGTGCCTTTAGCATTCTATGGAGAGGGAGCATGGACACGGGGGTCGTCCCACAGTCACTAAAAACAACAGACATAGCCCCACTCCACAAAGGTGGCAGTAAAGCAATTGCAAAGAACTACAGACAGATAACACTAACATCCCATGTCATAAAAATCTTTGAAAGGGTTCTAAGAAGCAAAATCACCAGCCACCTAGATACCCATCAGTTACACAACCCAGGGCAACATGGGTTTAGAGCAGGTAGCTCCTGCCTGTCCCAACTACTGGACCACTATGATAAGGTCCTGGCTGCTCTAGAGGATAAACAAAATGCAGATGTAGTACACACAGACTCGGTAAAAGCCATCGACAAGTACGACCACTGTGTAATAGCGCACAAAATGTGTGATAAAGGAATACTAGGAAAAGTTGCTAGATTGATCTTTAACCTCCTAACAAACAGAACACAAATAGTAATAGTAAACAGTGTAATGTCTGATACGGCTACACTGAAAAGCTCTGTTCCATAAGGCACTGTACTCTCCTTCTCTTCCTCATCCTCATATCTGATATTGATAACGATGCAAGCCACAGCTATGTGTCTTCCTTAGCCCATGACATCCGAGCTTCTATGACAGTGTCCTCCATCGAAGACTCCGCAAGACTCCAGGCGGACATCAACCAAATCTTTAAATGGGCCACATAAAACAATATGAAGTTCCATGAAGAGAAATTTCAACTACTCAGATACGGAAAACTTGAGGAAATTAGAAGTGTAAGAGGTATAAAATTAATTCTAACCACATAATAGAGTGAAACACTAATGTGAAAAACCTTAGAGTGATAATGTCAGATCTCACCTTCAAAGACCACAACAATGTATGTATCTCATCTGCTAGAAAAATAATAGGGGGAATAATGAAAACCTTCATAACTAGGGATGCCAAGCCCGGTATGAGTCTCTTCATACCGCTGTTCTCTCTCTAGGCTGGAATACTGCTGTACACTAACTGCCCCCTTCAAGGCAGGCTAAATTGCTGACTTGGAGAATGTGCAGGGAACTTTCATGACGCACATAAGTACGATAAAGCACCCAGATACTGAGAACAGTCGAAGTCCCTTGATTTGTATTCCCTGGAATGCAGGCGAGGAAGATACATGATAATATTCACTTGGAAAATCCTAGAGGAATTAGTACCAAACTTGCACACGAAAATCACTCCCTACGAAAGCAAAAGACTCAGCAGGAGATGCAACATTCCCCCAATGAAAAGCAGAGGTGCCACGAGTGCACTAAGAGACAACACAATAAGTGTCAGGGGCCCAAGACTGTTCAACTGCCTCCCAGCATACATAAGGGAGGTTACCAATAGACCCCTGGTTGTCTTCAAGAACGTGCTGGACAGGCACCTAAAGACAGTACCTGATTAACCGTCTGTGGTTTTTACGTCGGTTTACGTGTGACCAGCAGTCACAGCCTGTTTGATCAGTCCCTGATCCACCACGAGGCCTGGTCTCAGACTGGGCTGCGCGGACGTTGACCTCCAAAACCCTCTCCAGGTATACCCTCCTTTTCTACCTGTGTCCTTAACACATCGTATTTACCATCGTATGGAATAAAGCGGGTTTTGCTGATCCAGGTGAAACAGACTGACTCTCTCACTTCAAGCAGCAGGAAACTGAAAGTGACCGCTACAGAAGTGAATGGTGTTGATGAATTAGATGACGACCAAGGCAGATTTGAAAATTTTAGAAGGAAACTCTAAAAAAAGAAAAAGATTTTCAAAAGAAGCTTGAAGGAAGACATAGAGAGGGCGACAACAGCCCTCCCAAAACTGTCCGGCTAGACGTCTCTGCCAAAGTCCAGACTGAGGTCAAGTTTAAATACTTTTACGAAGCTACAGGTGACAACCCAGAGAAGATTAAGTTTCGTAATGATGAGAACAACTACGACTTTGTCACTAATGATCAAGCATTTATTGACAAACTTCTCACTCAAGAATATGCTAACATCAAACTTCAAGCTGTCCCACCAAGAACGTGTAGAGTGCTTATTGCCATCCACAATATCAGCAAGTACTTGGACCCCAAATTCCTGGTGTCAGATCAAGTTGCAAACCCTCGTCGACCTCGGTATTAACTGAGTGGGGAAACGGTATGGTGATACCGACAAGATGTGGAAAAAGACACTTATGTACAGTTCAGGACATTTATTAAAGGAAACGTTTCGCCACGAGTGGCTTCTTCAGTCCTAATACAGAGAAAACTAAGAAAACATTTATATATATAGTGGCAGGAGTCAGGTGAGGTGACGCGTGGGTAGAGGTGGTAGTAGTAGTAGTAGTAGTAGTAGTAGTAGTAGTAATGGAACTAAGGAGGTGAGGCTAGAGAGGGACCTGCTGGCATCAAGTAACACCAGTTCCCAGGATGGGTAATATCCTCTTGCTTAGTAATTTTGAAATACTGTAACTACCGGATTTTTGCTTTATAGTGTTACTGACAGAAATTAGTGCAGCTTCAATGCATTTTCTCCGTCTTTAAGTCATCTTCTTTAATAACCAGTTTAGCTTCATTGAATGCTTGCAGAAATGATGACCGCAAAAACGCATGTGTTCAACATAGAGACGATGTTAGACACCTCATGAAATTCAATGAAGCTAAACTAGTTATTAAAGAAGACGACTTAAGACGGAGAAAATGCATTATAGCTGCACTAATTTCTGTCAGTAACACTATAAAGCAAAAATCCGGTAGTTACAGTATTTCAAAAATACTAAGCAAGAGGATATTACCCATCCTGGGAACTGGTGTTACATGATGCCAACAGGTCCCTCTCTTGCCTCACCTCCTTAGTTCCATTACTACTACTACTACTACTACTACTACTACTACTACTACTACTACTACCACCTCTACCAACGCGTCACCTCACCTGACTCCTGCTACTATATATATAAATGTTTTCTTAGTTTTCTCTGTATTAGGACTGAAGAAGCCACTCGTGGCGAAACGTTTCCTTTAATAAATGTCCTGAACTGTACATACGTGTCTTTTTCCACATTAACTGAGTGGACTGGCCAGGAGACTCCGCTACCTTACATCTACTCTCGTGCAGCTACAACATTGCCTTGTATAGACCACCTCACCGTCGATGCTACAAGTGCCAGAGTTGGGGTCACATTTCTTGGAAATGCCCGGCTCAGTCACACTGGTGTGCAGTGTCTGCAAAGACTCATTCTTCATAACAGTGCTATGCTATGGCCAAGAAACACCAGACAGTTGCAGTAAAATGTAAATTGTAAGACCTCAGGAGTCACGGCAGTTCATGCTGACTACAATATGAGGGCTGCCAACATCATAGTCAGCCGCAGGGCTACCACCTCACCAAACATCCCCAAGATGAGGCCCTAGACCTATAAGAACATAAGAAAGAAGGAACACTGCACCAGACCTCCTGGCCCATGCGAGGCAGGTGCAGTTCTCCCACTGGCTCAAACTAATGCCTTAAGCTAGTCAGGTCAGGTCACATTCACTTAAGGAAGGAGCACGGCAGTTGACCTAGTAGCACAAGCTAGTCAGGTCCAACTCACACCCATTCATGTATTTATCTAATCTGTTTTTAAAACTAGACAGCGTCTTAGCTTCTATGACGGTACTCGGGAGCTTGTTCCACTCATCCACAACTCTCTTACCAAACCAGTGCTTTCCTATATCCTTCCTGAATCTGAATTTTTCCAACTTAAAGCAATTGCTGTAAGTCCTGCCTAGGCTAGATATTTTTAGCTCACTATTTACATACCATTTATTAATTCCTGTTTTCCATTTTACACCTCAGTCATATGTCTCCTAATTCTATGCCTTTCTAGAGAGTGCAGATTCAGGGCCCTCAGTCTGTCCTCATAGGAAAATTTTCTGATACATGGGATCAGCTTTGTCATCCTCCTTTGTATGTTTTCCGGTGCATTTATATCCACTCTGTAATACGGTGACCAGAACTGAGCAGTATAATCTAAATGAGGCCTAACCAAAGATACAGAGTTGAAGAACAACCTGAGGATTTCTATTATTTATACTTCTTGATATGAAGCCAAGGATTCTTTTAGCTTTATTGCGAACACTTATGCACTGTTGTCTTGGTTTTATATTACTGCTAACCAGAACTTCTAAATCCTTCTCGCAGTCAATAATATTATGATCTACATTATTTAGTTTATATGTGGCATGATTATTTTCGTGTCCAACATTTAGAACTTTGCATTTGTCTATATTAAACCGCATCTGCCACTTCTCCGACCACTGCATCAGTCTATTCACATCATTCTGGGGTGCTCTAATGTCATCATTAGAACGATTTTTTTTTATATTTTACTTAGAAGGACAGTACATATACAGAGTACATACAATTATTAATATCGTACATCTATAAGGTACACAGATAAGCAGGAATGTACTAAAGGAGAGAACTATACTCAAACACCTTCAAAAAATTTTACAAGAAGGTATCTCCTGTTTTCCAATACCAATACCCAATTCAACCCTAATACAAAGTAACATAGCATGATATTATCCATAACACCCCATAAACTAAGCCCCTCTGTCCCCAGGCAACCACTTCCCTTATCTGAGCTAAAAGAAAGGAAGGCTACAAAGTGTACACAGAACTTATGCTTTAGCCTAAAAGCACATATATACAAATAGAGTCCAAATATATCATTAACTTACAACACAAAAAGGACTTAATATATAAAATTAAATTACACCAAAGGTCCTAAAACATAACCCAAAGCTACAGTCTACTAGTTGCACATGTCTTACAGCACTTGCACATGTCTTACAGCACTTGCACATGTCTTACAGCACTTGCACATGTCTTACAGCACTTGCACATAAGAACACATTACATCAGTATATACCATCATTTACATAAAAACAGGTCCACATCACTCAAGAAAAAATTTTTAAACATACAAAGGCAACTTTCCAAATTCATTTATATATAAGACATACAATGTTTCAGTTAATAAAAAGAATGTCATATACCAAGAAATGCAAAGTATAATTACTCCCTGGAGTATCCAACCTCACAGAGAAAAAAAAAATAAAAAGGAAAAACCTGATACCATACATAAGGCCCATAATACATATACAGAGCCGTACTACTACTAGCATTCAAAAATCATCCTGGTCCCTGGCATATCAGAAAGCCTCCCCCAGCCCCAGCCCCTGACCCCATACAAACCATATTATACTCAAGTCCACCCTCACAAAAACTACACCTTCAGTCTTAAGTAAAAACCCCAGTCAATAAAACCCGCATGTCCTCTGTGCACCCCCACCATACCCCCCTCTCATGATTAACGACTGCACACCCACATACGCCGCTACCACTCACTCTCTTTACCACATTCAAAACTCTACTAACTCCAAAACAAACAAATATGACAGTCCCTGGGAACTCAACCCATCCCAGTGCTACCCTGCTCTCAACCCTACCAACACACCTACAGTCAGATTGCGGTAACCCAAGGAAAAACTATTTTCCCACACCCTCCCATATAGAAGCCTATTCCTGCAAACCGTGCAGTACACATGCACCGCAAGCACCCGCACCCTACAACCACCCCCACCTCCCCCATACCCCATGAAACATACAAAAAATCTGCCACATACATCACAGCCCGTCGAACATTCTTGGTTACCCCTCCCACATCAAAATGCAAAGCCCTCAAAGTCGAAATGTTACTTCCCCCTGCCACTAAACAGGGGACCCTCACTAACCATAACCTTGCAGCCCCCAAGGTTCCACAAAAATATAGAGCATGGAAAGGTGTCTCCTCCTCCCCCCCACATTGTGGACAATTCCTGGCACCCACATAACTCATCCTAAAAAGCACAGACCTCGAAGCTAAAATTCCCAACAAGAACCTATACACCAGCTCCCAAACCCATGGCTGGAATCTGAGCTTTCTAAAGTCTCCCCAAATCCCCCTCCAATCATACATTGGGTAAGTTTCTACTCCCTGTATCACCTCCCCCTGCCTAACTGTTCTCTCAAGCCTGCTCACCCTTACCTTCCTTGCATTCCGTGTTGCTAACAAATTGCCCACCATATCTTCACACACCAATAACTCCTTCCCCGTCCACCATTTCCTCACATCCTCCATGACTGCTCCCACTCTTATACCCCTCTCCCCTCCTGCCCTCAGGTAACTCTGCTTCACATAAATCGCCTTCACACGTGTCCCCAAAGGTATGAGACCCAGCCCACCCTGCCACACGTTCATCATGACCACCTCCTTCTGTAGCCATTGCCTCCCATAACCCCACACATACCTCAAAACCCCCCTCTGTAGGTCCTCAAGATTGGTTGACCTCAGGGGATATACTTCCACTATCCCCCATACCTTGTTATACCCAAGAGAGTTTACCACCACCACCCTCTACTGCAACATTATCTCTCCGGCCCTAGACCCTTGCATCCTACCCAACGCCCTACTCACAACCTCTCCAGAATTTACCTTCTGTGCTTCCCCAGCATCTGCCATGTACACAACCCCACACATCTTAATTCTATCCACAACGTTCCACCCATATGCTTTCCCCAACCCTCTCCCACCCACATACCTACTTCCAATAACTTAGATTTTACCCCATTAACCCTCATCCCAGTAGCCACTCCAAAGAGCTCAATCATATGGCCCACATTCCCCAAACCAGTCTCCCCTCCCACTAAAACCGCGGTGTCATCCACATACCCCACACTCCCAGCTCTGCTAGGACCCTCCCCACCCCATTCCCTCACCCCTTCCTTTATAAAAGGGGGTCTTGCAAGCATACAAAGAGGATTTGAGACAAGGGACAACCCTGTGTCAAACCTCTCCCTAACTGCACCGGCAACCCCAACTTTCAATTTACCTGTACTCTGACCCTTGCAGGCGTATACAAAGTATTCACCCACCACACTATCTCGTCCCCAAATCCCTGTGCCTGTAAAATTATCCTCAACATACTTCTATTATTGCAGTCATATGCCTACTTCCAATTGATCCCCAAGACACCCCTCCCTATCTGCCCTCCAAAAAATCTCTAATCCTCCCATGTCCCTCTCACATACTTTGACCTAGTACCCCATACCCCATACCTTTTTCATGCGATTGCCTAACACCTTTGCAAATAGTTTATAATCAGAATGCATGACTGAGATCGTCCTATAGGCACCAAGGGTCTTTCCCCCCACCTTTATGAACCAAGTCAACTATCCCATTGCCCTGCATCTCCCCATCACACCCCCTTCCTTCATACAGTTTAGCAAAGAGACCAGACATTCCTTCATACAATCCCGATTTGCAATATAGAAGTAATTAGGGATCCCATCAATCCTTGGTGCCTTTCCCTGACTCATGCTCATTACCGCCTCCCCCACCCCTTGTTCACTAATTCTATCCCCTAGCGCTGCCTGCTCCTCCGCCCCTAAAACACCCAATATTCCATTCCTTATCATCTCCTCCCTTCCTCCACCCTCCCCCTGTTTTAAAGTCTCCCTAAACCAAAAATCCACATAGTTGCTCATTCCATCAGTGGTACTTAGTACTTGCCCCACTCTATATCCCCCTACTCCTTTACACACCTCTAATCCCATTATCGTGGTCATCTGTTGTCATTCCCTGAACCTCTGCAATACACATCCTGACAGTTTATCTCCCCATAATACCTCCTCTAACCCACTCCTCACACGTATCGCATCGAAACGCGAATTTTGTATTTCCTTCAATCTTCACCTCAGCTCCACTATATCTGAATGCCTAACACCCCCTCCCCCTTCATAAAAATAATGAAGATGCCCCTCAAGGTATATCTGTATACCAAAATGCCATTGTGCCTCATCCCTTCCTTTATGCTGATAATACTCCTTAATCCCCAGTTTAGCACTCTTCTCACACCATCTCAATACATCCTCCTCTTGAGTGCGTGCATTCCAGAGATGCCTCCACCAGTCCCTGAATGACAACCCTTCCTCCTCCCCCTGAAGTAATCTCTCATTCATTTTCCAATAACCAATAACCTGCATGACAGCGAACCATACCATCCCAAGCCACCTCTGCCAGAATGGCACAATGGTCTGAAAACCCAAAGTCTAACGTCTACACACGTTCCACCGTAATCCCACGCGTTATGTAAATGTGGTTTAATCTGGCAACATAACCCCACCGCACAAGCGTGTTGCCCACCCTCCACCCATCACCCCTGACTATGTCATAAACCCTCGCCACCCTCAACAAATCCCTCAATACCCCAAGCATGCACCCTGCCCCTCTTGGCTCCACATCTTTATTTCTTATGACACAATTCCAATCACCGCCCACGATAGAAACCATGGTTAAACCCCACAAATGAAAAGCAAAATCTCCTGTACAAAATCCTCCTTTACTCTCCTGTTACTATCTGCCGTCATATATTCCTGTACAAAATCCTCCTTTACTCTCCTGTTACTATCTGCCGTCATATATATCCCCAGGAAACACAACCCTAACCTCCCCCATGTCCCCTCCACCATCACCACCCTTCCCTTCCCCCCTCTTCCCAACCGAGCACTCAGAATGGGCTGGATTCCCTCACCACCACTGCCACTCCACCCTTGAATCTCTCAGAATTACCAGCATATATCCTAAAACCTTTCAACCTCAAATCCCTACCATACATAAAATTATGTCCTTGAATGAAACACATGTCAATGTCCAATCGTCTCAAAACACCCTCCAACCATACACGTTTAACAGCAGCCCTAAGGCTGTTCACATTTACAGTTTGACATTTAATATGCAAAAAAGCGGGCTTTCCTCTATGTTTCTGTGACCTGTCTATTACACTTTTCGTTGCTCCAGCCTTATCCCTTGCACACTTACTCCCCAGGTCCCCCCTCACCCCCCTGTGCACACCCCTTCGCTTTCTTGGTCACTCCCGCCCATGTCTTTTTACCCGAACACTGGGCTGGGATGATTACCTCATCATCCGACGAGCCTCCAGCCCTCTTCCTAGAAGCACTCTCTACCTCCATCCCATCACTTTCCCCATCCCTGTACACCTCAGCCTCCACCTGCTGCTACTGCAACATACCAGTCCCCAACCCCGGAGGCTCTGGTACCTGCCCATGCATATCCTCCTCCACCATCAGAATTCACCCACCTACAGAGGATATCTCCTCCACAGGCACTTCCAGAAAAGACTTCATCTCCTGCAGGGGTTATGATAAGTCCCGTAGTTCCTCTGCCTCCATCACCCCAACATCCTCCTGCTCAGGTCCAGGCCCGTCCTATGTGGGCACATCCGGAGCTTCTGGTAGTGTCGCACAATGCTCCTCCACACAATTCACTTTGTCCACCCATGTGCCTTTACCTTCCGCATCCACAGGAGCAGACGGAGCTACCACCACAGACTCAGGTACCACTGCCATTTCCATGCTCACGGATTTCTGGGGTGCTGCCTTACCACACCCGGCTGCCATGTGGTCAAAAGCACCACACAAATGACACGTCTTTCATTGTGCCGCATAAGTCACAAACACCTGTGTCCTAAAATCCTCTAGGACAGCATACGAGGGAATGGGCCATCGCAATGTCATCTTTACAGTGTAAGAACCAGCAGGGAGCCCCACATAGATACCATCCATCCATCGTCCCCATGTCACCGCATGTACCTCACCATATTGTTGAAATGTCTCCCGAATATCTACATTATCCGCTTCAAAAGGAACATTCCTAATCCTCACCCAGGTGTAATACTTTGAGGCATCTCTCAGTCGAACCTCCAGTCCAGTAGTCATGGTGATACACTTCTCCTGAAACTGTGTCAACATCCTCTCATAAGCCGCCACTATGCAGAACTTGATGAAAATCCGTGATGATCCATTTAGAGCAGTCCCATAGAGCTCATCGTTGTCAATGCAGAATGCATCCCTGACGATCGCAGTAAAACAGAGGCATTCATCTGGTAAATTGCTCCTCTAAGTCAACACACACAGTGTTACTTCTCCTGTGGAAACTGGCCGCCATCTTTGAGAAAACAGGAAACTGGGCAAGAAGGGCAACTTTAACAGAAGTGTCTGCGCAGGAGATCCTCTCGGCCCGAGAGTGAAGAGGACAGTGAATTAGAATGAATTGGATGGCCTGTTTTCGTATCAACAGCAAATTTGCTTATGTCGCTATATATTCCCACAGCTATGTCGTTATGTAAATTATGAACAACAAGGGGCCCAACACTGACCCCTGTCGAACACTGCTTGTGACGTGCCTCCATTCTGATTTCTCCCACTTATGCAAACTCTCTGCTGCCTATTTTTCAAACATGCCTCTACCCAGGAAAAAATTTCTCCTCCTATTCTGTATGCCTTAAGTTTCCTTAATAGCCTCTGATGTGGAACTCTATCGAAAGCCTTACTGAAGTCCATATACACAATATCGTATTCATTACCATGATCTACCTCCTCAAAAATCATATTGAAAAAAGTTAGTAAATTTGTAAGATAGGAACGCCCCTTTGTAAAACTGTGCTGAGAATCATTAATTAATTTAAGCCTTTCAAGATGGCTACTAATTGCCTTGGCAGTTATTGATTCTATAAATTTTCCCACTATGGAGGTAATGCTTATTGGTCTATAGTTTGAAGCCAAGGACCTGTCACCTGCCTTGTATTACATTTCCCATTTTCCACTTATCAGCACTATGCCAGTTTGTAGTGATATGTTAAAAAGATTAGCCAAAGGTATGCTAAGTTCCTCTTTACATTCCTTTAACATCCTTGCAAACAGTTCATCAGGACCTGGGGATTTGTTAGGTTTTAGTTTATTTGTCTGAGGACCGTGTCACTAGTTACCGCAATCGTACATAGTTTATTATCATCCTGTTCTTTATAACTTACTATTTTTGGAATTTCGCTAGCATCTTCCTGAGTAAAAACTGAGAAGTGTTGAAAAGTCAGGTCAGTGATCTGACCTGAATTACCCTTAAGTGGGTCTATCTTGTCCCTAATCTTACTTCTGTATACCTGAAAGAACCCTTTTGGGTTAGTCTTTGAATCCCTTGCAACTTTAGCCTCATTATCGCTTTTTGCTTTTATCCTTTTTTTTATTTCTCTCTTTATTAAATATATTGATTCTTAACTACCCATCCCTTCCTTTGATAAGCCTGTATATGCCTCTCTTTTGACCAATGAGATGTTTTTATTTATTGGTTATCCATTTGGGATCATTTATGTTAGATCTAATTTCTCTACTCGGAACATAAGTTGTCTGGGCAGCTTGCACTGTGCTCTGAAACATGTAATATTGGCAGCCAACACCACTTACCCGACCCATAGTCAGGACATCCCAATTTAGCCCACTCAGGTAAATTCTCAGTCCCATGATGTCGGCCAAGAGGAAGCCTGGGACAGAGACTTGATTGCAGTTATCTGGGTAATTCCATGGAATATTGAAACTAAGTGATTTGTGATCACTTTTCCCAAGCTCATCACTAACCTCAAGATTATTAACTAGTGATTGTTTGTTGGCAAGAACCAAGTCAAGCAGGTTGTTTCCTCTAGTTGATTCTGTCACAAACTGTTTTAAAAAGCATTC
The DNA here is from genome assembly GCF_038502225.1 of Cherax quadricarinatus. Lineage (NCBI taxonomy): Eukaryota > Metazoa > Arthropoda > Malacostraca > Decapoda > Parastacidae > Cherax > Cherax quadricarinatus. Next base: position 6,372,895 of record NC_091323.1, on the reverse strand, counting down.
CTGAACCGTATCAAGAAAGTCACTAGACTCAAGATTTCCTCTCACAATGTTCCAATCAATTTGTTAAAAATTAAAATTTCCCATTAACACAACATTTTCATATCTAGATGCCTTATGAATTTCGTCCCATAACAGCCTATCACAGTCTCTATCAAGGTTTGGGACCTATGAATCACACCCAAAAATAGCTTTTCATGGCTTTCGAGAAACTGTAGCCAAACAGATTCTGTGTCCGATGTTTCTAATCTTATATCTTGTCTAACATAGCAATTTAAATTATCTCTGACATACATCGCCACTCCACCACCCTTCCTGTCGACCCTGTCAGTGTGGAACAGTTTATAGCCTTATATGTTGCATTCAAAAGGCATTTCTCTATCTTTCAATTTGAACCAGGTCTCTGTTATATCAATATCTATATTCCTTGCACTTGCAAGTAATCTTAGCTACTATCTCTCTTTGTTTGTTGAACAATTGCTTTGCCTTTACTAACAACTTCATTTTGAATATTGTCTTTTAAACATATCCCTGAGGTATCCTGGTAATATCTGCTGTTTTCAACCCTAGTCCTGCAGCCTGATTGTTTCCCACAAACACCCATACCTCTATAATCTATCAGTTTAAAGTCCTAGACAGGTCATCAACGACCCCCCCCCAATTGAATTGGTTAATGCAGCCACTCCAGCCCCAGAAAGATGAACCCCATCCCTTGCATACATATCATGTTTGCCATAGATTTTGTCCCAGTTATCATTGAATGGGATTGCAAGTTCCTCGCAGTACCTGTCTAGCCAGGAATTTATACCAATTGCCCTAGACATCCATTCATTGCTCACTCCCTTTCTAGGCAAGATGCTACATATGACTGGGATCCCTCACTTAGACCAGACTACTTCTGTGGCTGACCTGTACTTATCCAGCAGCTCCTGTCCCCTCCTCTTTCCGACGTCATTTCCACCAGCACTGAAACAGATAATGGGCTTGTTCCCATTACCTGACATAATATTATCCAACCTGCTGACTATGTCACCCCACACCAGCTCCTGGGAGGCATACCATCTGTCTGACCTTCCTATCTCTGTTACAAAAAGCACGGGCCATATATATTACTTGAGAGTCTCCCACAATCAGAATATTTTTGATTAGCAGGGTAGTAAGTGGTACCTTTAACCTCACTAACCACTGAAGTACACTCGTCCTGAAGAACAGAGAATCGATTTCCTTCCTTCACATCTTCTCTCTTAACCTTCCTTATCTTCCTTCTTCTTGAATTGTGAACCACTTGCCACTTAAAGCAGCTGCTACTTTCCCATTCAATGCTGGGATCCTTTTCCTTCTCACCAGCTCCAATCATCTCACTCACAACTAAACCCATCTAGGAGAAGCTTCAGCCTCCTATTTTCCTCCTGAAGAAGTAGATCCACCTTCTTCAACATTTTAACCTGAGATTCTAAAACACTACAACAAGCCATGGTGCTTGGTAACACCCCACGCTAATTCTCAGACAGCTTAGGACAGGATGACCTCACGTGACCATTGATCACAGTGTACTGGCTCATGGCTGACTTCAGACAGTGGGGATGAGCAAGGAACTTGGGGAGGACATCACCGGAGCTCCATCACGTCTGCTTCTCACACTAGTGATGCTGCTTGTGTTGACACCACTCGCTGAGCTGAGTCAGCAGTCAGTGACCCACGCCACTGAGCTCAGCTGGACTGCATGCAGCCAGCACTAACAGCCTCGTTGATCAGGCCCTGATCCACCTGGAGGCCTGGTCGTGGACGGGGCCGCGGGGGCGTTGATCCTCGGAATTCCTTCCAGGTAGACTCCCGGTAGACACATGTTGTGCTACTCAGACGAGTCAGCATCTCCTTATTTTCCACCATCCCAGCTATATTACAGCTGTTTTCTAGTTAATTTAACCATTTAGAGCAACCCATATGTTTAATTATTTCTTTGTCCTTATTACCTGGAGTTTGCCTGGAGAGAGTTCCGGGGGTCAACGCCCCCGCGGCCCGGTCTGTGACCAGGCCTCCTGGTGGATCAGAGCCTGATCAACCAGGCTGTTGCTGCTGGCTGCACGCAAACCAACGTACGAGCCACAGCCGGGCTGATCAGGAACTGACTTTAGGTGCTTGTCCAGTGCCAGCTTGAAGACTGCCAGGGCTCTGTTGGTAATCCCCCTTATGTGTGCTGGGAGGCAGTTGAACAGTCTCGGGCCCCTGACACTTATTGTATGGTCTCTTAACGTGCTAGTGACACCCCTGCTTTTCATTGGGGGGATGGTGCATCGTCTGCCAAGTCTTTTGCTTTCGTAGTGAGTGATTTTCGTGTGCAAGTTCGGTACTAGTCCCTCTAGGATTTTCCAGGTGTATATAATCATGTATCTCTCCCTCCTGCGTTCCAGGGAATACAGGTTTAGGAACCTCAAGCGCTCCCAGTAATTGAGGTGTTTTATCTCCGTTATGCGCGCCGTGAAAGTTCTCTGTACATTTTCTAGTGTAAGAAGCTGAGGGTGATTTTGGAGAATTTAGACCATAGGTTATTTGATTGGTTTTTGGTGCTCTCATGTTTATCTGTAAGGCCATAGTATGAGGTGAGGCCTGTTTCAGTTTTGGGAGAGTACTTGTGTAGTGGGTTACCTGCAGACTTTAGAGGCTGGCAGAAGGGTTAGGGGGAGGTCATGGAGCCTCCCTGGAGTTTACCTGGAGAGGGTTTTGGGGGTCAACGCCCCCGCGGCCCGGTCTGAGACGAGGCCTAATGGTGGATAAGGGTCTGATCAACCAGGCTGTTACTGCTGGCCGCACATAAGCTGACGTACGAACTACAGCCCGGTTGGTCAGGTACTGACTTTAGATGCCTGTCCAGTGCCTTCTTGAAGACGGCCAGGGGTCTATTGGTAATCCCCCTTATGTATGCTGGGAGGCAATTAAGCAGTCTTGGGCCCTGGACACTTATTGTGTTGTCTCTCAGTGTACTCGTGGCGCCCCTGCTTTTCATCGGGGAAATGTTTCATCTGCCGAGTGTTTTGCTTTCATGTAGTGATTTTCGTGTGCAGGTTTGGTACCAATCCCTCCAGGACCTTCCAAGTGTATATTATCATGTGACTCTCTCGCCTGCGTTCGAGGGAATACAGATCAAGGACCTTCAACCGTTCCCAGTACTTTAGGTGCCTTATCGCACTTATGTGCACCGTGTAAGTTCTTTGTACACCCTCCAGGTCTGCAATGTCGCCAGCCTTGAAGGGGGCCGTTAGTGTACAGCAGTATTCCAGCCCAGAGAGCACAAGCGATTTGAAGAGAATCATCATGGTCGTGGCGTCCCTAGTTTTGAAGGTCCTCATTATCCATCCTATCATTTTCCTAGCAGATGAGGTAGATACATTGTTGTGGTCTTTGAAGGTGAGATCCTCTGATGTTATCACTCCCAGGTCCTTCACCTTACTTTTCTGCTCTACTGTATGGTTAGAACTTGTGGTATACCCTGGCACATTTTTAATTTCTTCAAGTTTTCCGTATGTGAGTAGTTGAAATTTCTCCTCATTGAACTTCATATTGT